>NC_063192.1:15964048-15991548 GCF_017589495.1 Alosa alosa
CACACACACACACACACTCAGAGCTCGTATCACGTTTCCCATCCGGCTCTTGGAGGCGGCGTGGCACCCTTGTCACACTTCTGGTTCTAATCTCATCAGATCGATTGATAGCCCACTCCCACTTTTAGAGACCCATCACATCAGACGGCAGACCGGGATCCTGATTGCCTCTCCTGCTCTCCTTGGTTTCTTTTCAAATTTTGTTTCTTTTCTTTTTTGTTTTCCGGACTTTACAGTACTTACTTTTAATCTCCCAGCCTTCCCTCCCTTTCTCATTTGCCCCCGATCCCCTCCCTCTCTCTTCCCTCCTCTTCTTCCTTTCCTCTCCCTCCTTTCCTCCTCCTTTCTCTCTCTCATCTGTTTTTACTCCTCTGCTATACTCTGTTTCTCCCTCTCTTCTCTATACTATTGTCCTCTCTCTACCTCCTTCTCTTCTCTACCTCTCCACACTCCTCAACCTCTCCACCTTTCTTCCTCCCAGTTTCAAACTATGTCATATTTCTTTATTTCACTTCGGGTGAACATTAATGAAAAAGGAAAAAAAGAACAATGACAAAAAAACAACAAAGTTCTTCCCCCTCTCTCTGCGAGTGAGGAACCGTGTCAGTGCAGAATGTCAGTTCCGTGCGTTCCGTTCGGCATGTTCTCCTCTACATGGCGTATTCTGCTCGTTTGGTCCTTTATGCTCTGCTCTGTTCCATTTCCCTGTTCTGCGATGAATCCTCCGTTCTGTGTTTTTTATCTGTGTGCTCTGTCTGTTCTGCACTGTTCTACCTGCTCTTGTTCTGCGTCGCCTGTCTGGGGTTCTGCGGTTCTGCGCATTGTGGCGGAGCCTGCAGAACAGCGGAGCTGCTGTTGGGTAGAAGGGGGAAGAAGTGCTAAGCCACCATGAAATGGAAGTTGGAGTTTGGTTCCTGGCCCAGTTTGCTTTGTCACTCTGCCAAACCATCTGTGTGGACCGGGGGGAGCCGCCGACATTTACAGGCCTGCCATACTACTTGAATTCATCTTAAACTAATGTTGTGAATATGGAAGTCAATAGTTTTCAATTGAAAGTTCAGGACCCACCATGTCTGCAGATGTAGGGCAGGCTTTTTCACTGAGCGGTCAGTTTTGTCTCCATGTGTTTTAGAGGGATTTTACCCCCCCCCTTCTTCCTTCCCTGTCTGTTCTTTCCCTGTCATTTCCTCTGTGTTCTTTCAAGCCTGAGTAAGACATCAAACTCTGTCGCTGTCACATGTCTCCCATGGCTGTCTCTGGCTACTCAGCTTGGAGCTTGCATGATTGACTGGTGTAAACAGTGATATGTCTTTGGCTGTCCACTTGTGATCTGATCGCTCAAGACACATTTAAAAGGCATTTGAGACATCTGAGACCCTCAGCCTCTCATCCTAATCATCCAGTTTTCAGCGTATCAGGCAGGCAAGCAGTTGTGCATTAGCTATAGTCTTTGTCATCACAAGATGCCTTAACAGTCCTTTAACCTGCATCACTGCCATTACATTAAAGTTGGTCTGGTGCATCTCTGCCTTAAAAACAAACACTAAACACCAAAAGACAAACACTAAACAGTCTCCTCTCAGTCCTCATCCTGGCTACTTTCGGTTGCATACCATGAGGGCAAACGCTCTCCTGGAGGAGAGGGACTTTTCTCTCATGATCCTTTGCTGTTATGCCAGCTGTCCAATTACAGGCGATCTTGATGGCGGTGAAGCTGTGGTTGTCTGCTTCCGTAGTCAGGGTCTTGGCTGTGACACTGCCATTAGTTTACGAGTCTGTTTGAGTCACAGTACAGAGCTGTTAAGAAGCAGAACAGTCTCCTATAAAAGATGTGCCAAATGGCTTCATGTGCCAGTGTCACAATTAAGTACGCTGGAAACTCTAAAGCTAACCACATAGAATGCAGACATCTTTCTCAGCCTTACAGACTTAATTTATTTATTTATTTATTGTTTCTTTGCTGTTTAATAATATCAGACTTGTTAAATGCCCATTCTGGTTTGTTCTAGTTCATGTGTACATCAGCGCCAAGCCAAACCCTCCATATCCATGACCCATCCATCCCGACCCAACCCTCCTACCCCCTCCTCCCTCCCCTGGGTTGGGTCGGGGAGCAGGTGATGTGTACTCAGTTAATGAAAAGATTCCAGGTTGAGGCGATGTGTTTGGCTGTGGTCAGGCCTCAATGTACATGTGTACACCACACACACACACACACACACACACACACCTAAACACACACAGGCACGGTGTCTGAGGAGGGCTAGAGTTGGAATGTGACCCGCAGGAAGGGCGACTGTTTAATCGCTGCAATTACATTAAATAATAGTGAGGATGGCGTTATTAGCGGTGCTGCCCCCGTGGCTCTGCGCTCCGCCCTCATTAGAGTTGTGGAAACGGCGCGTTTTGTGGCGGAGGGTTCCGCTCCGAGTTGTGTTAATTCCTGACCTCCGTGGCGTGTTTCCTGTGCTCTCCACCCAAGGTTAACATATCCATAATAGAGTGTGGAGAAGTGCGCTGGCACTTTCATCGGAGCGGCCCGTGGACCCACGGTAATGGAGCCGGCTGCCTGCGTGTTCCTGGACCGGGCCTAAATTAGGCTTTCATTAAGTCTCCTAACGCTGGACATATTTCTGCCACGTTTGGACAAAATTGCTTTCTCATGTGAGGTATTTTAGACCAGAGTGGGACCTCTAACTTATCAGATTTTCTCTTTTGTGTGTCTGTGTGTGTATGTGCATACTTGTGTGTGTGTTTCATAGAGGAGTGTCTATATCTGTAAGTGGGGTGTGTGTGGTGTAGCTAGAAGCCCTTTATCCTTATGCCTCTGGTGTCCAGTGTTGATGACAGTGATGGTCTGTGCCATGTCCAAGATCATGATGATGGTGGTGTGTGTGGATGTGTCTGTTTGTGTATGAATGTGTGACCATGCCAGATCATGATGATGATGATGGTGGTGGTGTGTGTGTGTGCGTGTGTGTATGTGCGTTTCTGTGGGGTCATGCGAGATCTCCAGATGAGATCTGCATGGATTTCTTTCCTCTTCTACGTGCCAGGAACATTTTGGAACTATTGTCCAAATCTCAAAATCACAAATAATCACAATCCCGGTACCGGCTAATCGTCCCAGACCTCCCGTGTCCTTTAATGGCTTTTTCCATCCAACTCCTCATCAGTGACGTCAATCATGTCCTGTGAGTATGGGTGCTGTTTTTGTAAACATGCTTTTATGAGCATTGTAGGTTTTTCTAGCTGAATTGGTTGCAGGTTTTCAAAACAATCAAGTCTCTTGACCTCTATGTAACCAGGAAGTTGTCGGACAATCCGTTAGACCTCTCTTCTCCTCTTGGATCTTTCTGCCGCCGTCGTCGTCATGCCGACAAATGGCCTCCTTTGTGTCCCAACGACAACATTATTCCTGTTCATTTAGGCCTGCTGAGCGGCCGGACATTTCTCATCCCTCTGCCATCTCATTTTCACATGGATTCAGGCACGCCGAAGAATGATGACTCTGGCTGTCTGAGTGTGTGTGTGTGTGTGTGGAGGGAAGACGTGAGGGAGAATGGAGGGAAGACGTGAGGGAGAGAATGAGTGTGTGTTCGCGTATATGCACGTGTGTGTGTAAGAGACTTGGAGAGTGTGTGTGTGAGCAATATTTTATGTGTGTGTGTGTCAGTGCTCCCCCAGTATGTGTCGATGCCTCCAGGCGGTGTTTTTGCAGGGTGACAATGGCCCTTTATTCTGCTGCACCTCTCCACTCCTCTCTGTTTGCATTTCTACTTAAAGTTTTATATCAGCGCCAGCCTCTGGGGGGCTATTAGCGCATATGCTAATAGAGCTATGCATATCCAATGAGCCCTGTCAGGCCGCAGGTCCAGGGCTGCTCACTAAGGAGCACTCTGGGGCCCATAAACCCAGCGAGGGGTCCCACCGACCCACTCTGCGATCTGTCACACTCGCATCGGGACCCCACCGTCTGATGAGCTTCCTGCCAGTGGTGACTTTCGACCAGACTGTCCTCTTCATCGTTCACCACGACGAAAGTCCCGTCGCCGACACCTTGTCACTGGTTGTCAGCATTTGTCACAGATATGTTATTTACAGAGCAGCGAAAATGGGCTATGTGATTTGAGGTCGATAAATAACCTGACGTGAGAAGCTTGTTTTTGATGCAGTAATAATTGTCTCGGTCACTGCGTCATTTGTTAGTCTGTATGTTGTATTTTTTTCTCTGTGAAAATGTGTTTTGTGTCTTTGCGTCGTCACAGTAAAATGAGATATCACTCGTAAAGTGATAAATTGGGACAATCCAGCCATATGGACGGAGATTGGTAACAAATGTTCCAGACCACTATCTGTCAGCCATACACTTCTTTTTTTTCTCTCGCTTTTTTTAGTACCTCTCTTTCCTCCTCCTCCTCCTCCTCTTCCTCCTCCACTGCCGCCTGCGCTTGCCGCTCTCCAATAAAGCAGGCTGCCAAATTGGAAAAGTCTGTGCGGGTGGAAGAGCGCTTCTCATTTAGGCATTTGAGTTAGAGGCCAGTTAAGCTCCGCTGGCATATCCCAGTGCCGCCTGGTCATTTACCTTCGAAAAAGCATCCACACAGGTCTCCACACAGGTCTGGTCCGCACACCTCGCCCGTTACCCAACAACACACACACACACACACACATGCTTGCAGAGATTTGTCTTTATCATTTATTTTTGTGAAGTTGTGTTGTCAGGTGGTGTGTTCCATGTGCACGCGGTAGGAAGCCGATGGGGAGCGGTTGACTGGTAGTCGGAGCGACACCTTTGATAGCCTCTTCGGAAGAGTGCAGGCCTGTGCTTCTAATGAAAAGATAAATCTCACTGTAGGATAAAAAGAGCACCGAATCATGCTCCATAAAAAGGGGAGGGCATAGGGGTGGAGGGGTGTGTGTGTGTGTGTGTGTGTCTGTGTGGGAGGGGTGGGGTGGGGTGGGGTGGGGGGGGGGGGGTGGGGGGGAGGGTTGGGTTAAAAAAAAAATCTCATTTTGTTTCTACCTAAAACAGACGAAGCTTTTATGGAAATGTGGAAACGATTAGTTTAAGGGTCGTCTCTTCGAGTCATTCCCAAATGAAACTAGCAGGCTCTGTATTTATGAAGCCCATAGCAAGGGCTCTTAATGAGGCAATTAAGCAAGGCCTGGACTGACTTTGATCTAAATGTGGTGATTTTTACCAAAACATCTCGCCATGATAGATACCCATAACTCAGGGGCCGTAATTGTGCTTAATTTGTTTGGAATAGGAATGTGCTCTCAATTAGGCTTGGGATCCAGGCTGTGTGTTTAAAGGAGGCTGTCAGGGAAAATTAAGGAGCCGTTTGCTTTGGAAGTTACTGTTTTTTATCACGACGAGCAGGAGAGGACTAAACAGAAGGACCCGCCATAATTAGACCCCCAAACAGAGTCTACGGACGAAAGGAGAGAGAGAATGAGCAAAGAATAGAGAAATGAAAAGAAGAGAGGAAGAGAGAGAGAAAGTGGAGGAGAGAAATGGGGAGGGAGAGAGAGTCTGTTTATTTGCCTATATTTTTGGTTATACTGCACTGCTACAGGCTTAGACGGAAGAGTATTTATTTTGTGTCATAATATAAAATGCTGTGTGTGTAAATCAATCTTGGTTAACGATTCCTGTGACGAATTCTTCCAAAGTGTAGAATTACAATCTGAATCATTTCTGAGAATTGTTAGATTTGACCGTGTATAATCCCAGTGAAGTGAAATTTCAGTGTGGCTTATTCTGAATGTCAATCATGGCCCGAGCAGACGGCCCCCTCATGGCAGGAAATGACCTCAGAGGAACTTTAGCGTGCAACTGGGGCAACTTCACTGCCCAGAACTGAAATTCATTTTGGGCTTTAATAAAACTTTGCTCAGTGTCTGTTTAAATTAAGTGAAATTAATTTGGGCTTTAATCAAACTTTTACTCACTTACTAGTGACGACATGCCTAACAGGATCCTCACCTCTCCAGTCTGAGTCTCCAACTGTAACAGGATTCCCGTGCCCTCACCTGTGCCCAGACTGTGATGGTAGAAGAGCAGAGAGATTCACACAGACTCACTCTGGCTTCCACTACCTCAGAGCAGAGGCCATGTCCTGGGGGAGATGGAGTGTAAGTGTGTAGATGGCGCTGCTGTGTACTGATGCTAGATTCTTAGCTTGATTCAGCCTAGATCCCCTAGTCTTTCCTCCCCCTTCCTCTCACACGGCAAGTGTCATGTCCCTCTGCCTCTGAAGGTGTCACAACAACATTTGTTTTGGCTACTCCTGCTGGAAGGAGTCAAGTGGTCCCTCCAGTCGTAACTACTCCTTTGAGTCAGGCTGCGCGGACGAGTTTTTGGTTTGTTTGTTTAGTTTAGTTCGATAAAAACCCAATTGGACTCTCGGCTGAACTTTGTTTCACTCAACACCACAACCTAACGAGGGCAGAAATGCAGTGTGTGTACATCATGTGGCTGTGGGCTGATGCTGGATCCCTAGCTAGATTCCTGCCACATCCCCTAGTCAGTTCCACACTGCTTCTGTCTCTGTCTGTGGTTCAGCCAGAGGAAGTGGCCCATGAATTATCCCCTCTGAGCCGGGCGACTAGCTGACAGGCAGGGCTTCTGAAGACTAAACATGGTGGAGACGCTGGGCTGGGCTGGGCTGGGCTGTGCTGGGCCATGTGTCTAGGAGGCTCCCAGGCCAGTTGTGGCTGTCTGCTGTCTGCCGTCTTCCTGCTGAGGGATGATCTCCGCACACTCAAGGCAGCTGCACACACACACCTCACATGGGCAGTGAGCTGTGCAGCCAACAAGTGTGTGTGTGTGTGTGTGTGTGTGTGTGTGTGTGTGTGTGTGTGTGTGTGTGTGTGTGTGTGTGTGAGTGATCCTGAAAGTGATTGAGTGGAAGTGACAGGTAGATGTTCTCTCCCGCTCCCTCCTTCCCTCTCTCGCTTACTCCCCCCTCCTCCATTACTCTCTCTCTCTCTCCCTCTCTCTCTCTCTCTCCCTCTCTCTCTCTCTCTCTCTCTCTCTCTCTCTCTGAGTATCTCTTGAGCTCTTCCACTTTCCACTCCATTAGCTGTGTCTCTCCCCATCACCACCCTGTCAGTCAGCATCTGAGCATCTCTCTCTCCCTCTCCCCCCCTCTCTCTCTCTCTGTGTCACTGTCGTTTTCTGTCACCCCCCTACACTAGCATCTGTCTGTCGTGTGTGTTGCTTCGCGTGTCATGTGCAATCCCATGTGATTTGTGACATGATAGTATTGGAATGGCAGCACACACACACACACACACACACACACACACACACACACACACACACACACACACACCACTCATCCAAACAGATAGTGTCTCTCCACTGTGCCTCCGAGCCCAGAGCTCTTTAAAATGTAATGTCTCCAGGGAGAGCCGCTGATAATAGATTTAACTCTGAATCGGTCTTCTGCCTGAGACCACACGCACCTGACTGACTGACTGACTGACTGACTGACGGACTGTCTGTCTGGGACGAGCGTGTGGGATGAGCGTTACGCGGTGTCTACATCTGCCCTGTCAGGTCACATCTCCAGTGCTGCCGCTGTTGCTCTGCCCTCACGCAGGCCCGCGGTCTCAGCTCCGTACAGCAAACGGAACGGAACGGAAGGCAAATCCCCCCAGAAGTCGGCTGGCTCCAATTATTTCAGCCCTTTCTTTTGGCAGCGATGGCTAAATGCCACAGCTATCATGAGCGAGGCATTATCACTCTATTATAACTGTCATCACTGTTACGCAATGGCATCTCTTACAGCACAGCCTTCTCGCTACCATTATACTGTCATGTTCGTAAGTCATCACCGTAACAGTACAGCATGCTCAATTACTGTCAGTGCCGTTATGTTGCTGTCACTGAGGCCCAGGTTATCATGGTGCCATGTATGCACATGTGCAATCATAATCATCTTCATTACCATCATCACTATAGTCTTCACGAATTACCATCGATACTGTTCGATCATCTGTCAATTACAGTCTTCCTTTTGTTGTTAGCCAAGAATTACTGACATTAGTTAACATTTAATGAATGTGCAATTAATACACTATGTCACTGTGTCTCCCTCTATCACCCATTTATTACTTTTATCACAACATTATTTGCCACCATCATAGCCTCCATCTCCCCTGTTAAATTCTAATGATCTCATTAGTGCGCACCAAACTGATGTTGAGACTATTGAAGATGGAGCTCTGTCAACTCTCTCACTGACTTCACGTAGTAAATCTCTCTGGTGTCTTGAATTCACAGCCAACCAACGTGACACCGAATCAAAGGAAATCCATCAGCTGTATACGGTGAAAAGTGCCAGCTGCGTGTGACCTGGCTACCCTATGTGCAATTAAAGAGGGATTTATAATCGATGACACAATGATGCACAAAAGGAACGGCATATTAATATTTCTCTTCCTAAGACTCGTGGCCCGGTTGCTCTCTGTAGCACCGCGTCGTCGTTCCTGAGCGCTTTGTTCTGGCTACATCAAGCCAAGAGCCATAATTAGGCTGAAGAATGGCCAGGCATGTGCTGTGGACTTAATCCTTGCATAGAAGCCGTGTGTTAATGGTTTCCCCGTCATTCAGCGCGCACTGTAAGAAAACACGGCGCCTTTTCAAGTCTTTCTTTCTTTCTTTCTTTCTTTCTTTCTTTCTTTCTTTCTTTCTTTTTTTTCTTGAGTGCCTTCTTGATTCTGTTCAAAATATGACCACCTCTTGGCCACACACACACAGAGATTCTCTCTCTCTCTCTCTCACTCACTCACTCACTCACTCACTCACACACACACACACACACACACACACACACACACACACACACACACACACAGCGATTACGCCCTTCTTGGTTCTGCACACGGGATGTCGGGCGGGTTCTGGCACGAGTAGGGCCAGTGTGCCTCCGACCAGAGAACAAATTATCCACTTCCTTCATTCATATTAACCACTCTGTGTGTGTGTGTGTGTGTGTGCGCGCCATGCAGAAGGCCTCAGAGTTGCTCCAGTGCTGCTCTTAAATACTCGTAGATATTCGTGAATGTTTGACCCCTCGAGTTTCCCCCCTCTCCGTAAACTGTCAGGGCCTCGATAAAAACAGCTGCTTGCATTTTCGTTGCAGCAGAACAAAAAAAAGAAAGAAAGAAAGAAAGAAAGAAAGAAAAAGAAAAATGAAAAGGCAAAGAGTGAAATCGTTATTTGGCAGCGCAATCTAACTCCACACAAACTGGCTTTCCAATATCAGAGTGGTCTTTCCTGGCGTGTAAACTGGCTGCCTCCGCTGGATAGGATTGTAATGCATCAGATTAGGCGACGACTGCCACTCGGTCGGCCATAGTGAAGCTGCTCGGGCCATCTGAAGGTGAATTTATTGCTCTATTAGAATAGGTGAGAGGTCTGGGCGTGTCATTTTGGGAAATCACTGACGGGGTAGGACTGAATGATCACAAGCCTCTAAGGCATCAAAACCGCACTATAGAAGATGGTGGGATGAGGAGGGGAGAGAGAGAAAGAGAGGGATGGGGAGAAATGGAGGAAGAATGTCAAGCTTTCTCATTCTGACTGGTCATGCTGTGCAGTCAACGGCAGAAGGAGAGAGGGAGGAGAAGAGGGAGAGAGAGAGAGAAGGGGAGAGAGGGAGGAGAAGACAGAGAGAGAGAGAGAGAGAAAGGGGGACAGGAGTGGTAGAAGAGAGAGACTGCGAGGAAGAGGAAAAAGGAATTATCCAGAAAATGCCTGGCGTAGGAGAGCAGGCAAATTTATCTCAAATGCAGATCAATAAGGGGAATGGCTGCAAAAGAGTCTCACTCACTCACTCACTCACTCACTCACTCACTCACTCACTCACTCACTCACTCACTCACTCACTCACTCACTCACTCACTCACTCACTCACTCACTCACTCACTCACTCACTCACTCACTCACTCACTCACTCACTCACTCACTCACTCACTCACTCACTCACTCACTCACTCACTCACTCACTCACTCACTCACTCACTCACTCACTCACTCACTCACACTCACTCACTCACTCACTCACTCACTCACTCACTCACTCACTCACTCACTCACTCACTCACTCACTCACTCACTCACTCACTCACTCACTCACTCACTCACTCACTCACTCACTCACTCACTCACTCACTCACTCACACACACACACACACACACACACACACACACACACATATAGAGAGAGAGGCACTCACACACATATGCATGCACACAGACTGCAGTCTTGGAGTTAGTCCTGTAATCTACTGCAAACCCAGGCTGTTGTAATGGCCGCGTTTTCATCAAGGTGCTGGCGTGTGGGCCAGTGAGGCATGACCCCACACACACAAACACACACACATACACATACACACACTCTGATGCGCAGTCACACACACATTGATATGGCTCCATGCTCTGCAGCATCCAAACAGTATTGAATGGCTCCATGCTCTGCAGCATCAAGTATGAATGATTGAATCTCGCAATTCCCCTACCCAACATGCACTGGGAAAGGGAGCCGTCGTTGACATTCGTTGACGTGAAATGGCTCCTGACATTCCTTGCAGGTGAAAGGCGCTCTTTTAAATTACAAATCAATAAATAGTTAATACAATAATAGGAATCCTTATAAATATTTAAGTGTCTGTGAGGGAGAAGTGGTGTGTGTGTGTGTGTGTGTGTGATGTGAGGAGAGGAAGAGATGCTGTCAAGCCCCTATAACACACACTCTCTTTCCCAGAGTGGGCCACTTACACACACACACACACACATATAGAGAGAGAGGCACTCACACACATATGCATGCACACAGACTGCAGTCTTGGAGTTAGTCCTGTAATCTACTGCAAACCCAGGCTGTTGTAATGGGTTTGGATGGCCTTCGGTATACACCCTATCCATCACTGTGTGTGTGTGTGTGTGTGTGTGTGTGTGTGTGTGTGTGTGTGTCTCTTTAAAAATACCTTAAGGGAACTTATAAACTTTATTTGTCTAAGTGTGCTGACTGGATTATTACTTTGGAAAGTCACTAATTAACAAGCAGGAATCCAAACCAGTTTGTAGCCCCAAGTAACCCAACCTCAATGTGAAGGCAAGAACAAGAATTTGTTTTCTTTTTTCAAAAATTAAAACATTATCGAGTGTGGTTTATTAATGTTTGATTAGGAAAACAATACCTGTGTGTGTGTGTGTGTGTGTGTGTGTGTGTTTGAATGTATTAAATAAAGTGTGCTTATGCATGCCGGTGGTGTGTGTGTGTGGCATTGTCTCTCTCTCTCTATTTCTCTTTCACTCTCTTTGTGTGTGTGTGTGTGTGTGTGTGTGTGTGTGCTGGTATTGTTTGTGTTGTTGTGTAGGATAAAGTACAGGTTTGAATTATCTTATTAATCTGCGACTCTTTGATATGGTGTGGGGTGGCAGAGTTGATCTGTGATGTGCTGTGTTAAGTGTGTGTGTGTGTGTGTGTGTGTGTGTGTGTCAGGATGAAACAGGTTTGAATGATCTTATTTGTGTTTTCTGTGATTCAGAGCCCTGATCTGTGATGTGCTCAATGTGATAAAAAGGCCCTGGGGCCCCATAAAGCATTGGTGGCTGATAGTAGCGCACATAAACATTAACTACTGGCGCAGATCTCCTGGCCTTTATGGCTTTCTGAGGAGCGCATGCTGCCTTTTAATATCTCCTCTCTCAGATGGACTCATTGCTCTGTGAACTATTGCTAGTGCATCACAATACACACACACACACACAGAGAGAGAGAGATGTACGACACACACACACACACACACACACACCTATTTAGTGTGTTTATCCGCCTCACTATCTGTTTGATGGCTGTAACATGGTGCTCCTCTGTCTGTAATTCGGCGGAACGTTTGGGCGGCGGCATGATCAGTGGCTGAATGTGTCTTTCATCAGTGCGGCGGGAAATGACAGCCAAGGTGACAGTTCAATTTGCGTGTAATGGATGAGGGGCCATCGGGAGCCGAGAGGGGTGAGAGGGGTGAGCGGGGTGCGTGGAGTGGAGTGGGGAGCGAGTGCTTTGTTGATTCTTATTTTGCCTGCTAGTGGCGTTCGGAGTACACCACACTTTCCAGACTGCAGCCATCTCCACAGCCTGAGGGGAGGGGGGGTGGGGGGCACTCCTTCTCCTCCTCCTCCTCCTCCTTCCTCTCCTTTTCTTTTCTTGTCATTTGTTAGGCAGTGTCAGCCGTGTGCTTATCACGCAAATGATCCTCCATATCGCCCTCACCCCCATAAAGGACTTATTGATCTATATCCTCCATTCCACTGCTCCGGCTGTGTAGAGGATTGATATCTCTCCCTGTCTCTCTCCCTCTCTTCCTCCTGCTCTCCTGCTCTCTTTCCCCCCCTCCTCCCCATGTGCATATCTGTTCTCTCGCTCTCTCTCTTCCTCTTTCTCTCTTTGGTTTCTCTCTATCCCTTCATCGCTCCCTATGGATATGTTTTTTCCCCCTTTTTTTCTGTCACTTGTCAGCGTTATTAGACCTTAATGATAATTTTCTCCCCCTGCACACTCTTCTATCTGCCTTTTTATCACTCTCTCTCTTTTCCCTCCTCTCTTTCTCTCTCTCTCATTTTCTCTGTCTTCTCTCTCTTCCTCCTTTCGGCTGTGTTCTGACTTTCTTGTCCCTTTCTTCTTTCTCATATCATTCCCTTACTCTCATAAGATAGAGGTGTGTGTGTGTGTGTGTGTGTGTGTGTGTGTGTGTGTGTGTATTCATTACCCTCCTGTCCCCTTCGTCTGTAGTGTGCATGTGTGTGTGTCCTGTCCCCACGGTCTATAATGAGTGTGTGTGTGTGTGTGTAGGGGGGTAATGACTTTAATGAGAGTTAATTCAGTCTGGAGGCCTCTCAACCCCCCACCTCCCCTCCCTCCATCCGTTATCAAGGAGGCAATTAGGGTGTGCGGCGGACAGCTTTGTCATCTCTACGCCAAACCCATCCCGAGAGCGACGCTTCAGACAGCAGTCTGCAGGAGGAGACAAGGACACCACCACATACACACCCTATCTCTCCCTTTGTATCCTCATATGACACGCACGTATGCACGCACACACACATACACACACACACACACACACGTGCATACATGCACACACACACACACACACAATCTCTCTCTCAAAGACACACATGGCCACAAGTGCACCGTGAACTTGAGAAGTTCCTTCTAGACGACTAATACACTGTCTTTGATAACTTGTTAGTCTAGTTGGCACTGTAATGTGTGTGTGTGTGTGTGTGATATGGCTGCTTCATTTTCATTTGCCATCACACATACGTGTGTGTGTGGGTGTGTGTGTCTTGACAAGCGCGGCGATATATATATATATATATATATATATATATATATATGTATATGTGTATATATATATATATATATATATATATATATATATATATATATATATGTGTATATGTGTGTTATCACACTTCAGATACCCCCCTCTAAGCATACATAACAGAGCCAGACATGTTAATGTTAATGGGGCGAGATGTCTGAGATGTACACATTACAATGGTCCTTTTATCGTTTATCCCGTCTTTATCCTGTATCAGCCTGTAATCATTAACAGTGGGATCATATACCTTTGGTCCACTCTGGAGTCAGTCTCCATGTTCACAGCATTGTTCTTCTTCACCTGTCGGCCAGATGAGTATAGTAGAGATGTACATATTAAGATGGTCCTTTCATCTTGTACTGTATCCTGTCTCCATGCAGTATCAGCTCATAACCATTAACAGTAGGATCATATACCTTTGGTCCAGTCTGGAGTCAGTATCTGTTCCATGTTCATGGTGTTGTTCTTCTTCACCTGTCGGCCGGAGGAGTACTGTAGAGCTCAAGCCAACACTGTCTCACCGCGCCCACATGTAATACATCTCTGTAAGGCTGCATGGGCTAGTGCTTCAAGCAGGGAAAGACGCAGGTGTTTGGAGATGAATGGTTGTGTGTGTGTGTGTGTGTGTGTGTGTGTGTGTGTGTGTGTGTGTGTGTGTGTGTGTATGTATGTGAGTGTGTGTGCTGCACATGTTGGTCATCATGTTGAAACAGAGAGAGAGAGAGAGAGAGAGGAGAGGAAGAGGATAAGGAGGTGTGGGCGTGCAGCCTGGAGAGGTTGTTTTTGAAGATGAATGGTGGTCAACATGCTGCCAGTGCTCCTCAGCTTGTGCTCTGAGCTCCACTAACTTCCCATAGCAGCTCTATAGATTAGCATGACCTTGTTAAGAGCCGCCATTTCTCCTGTTAGGTCAAAGTAATATGCCACTGCAAGTGGGTATGTGTGCATGGTTGATTGAGTGTGTATATGTGTGTGTATGTGTGTGTGTGTGTGTGTGCATGCATAGACATTGGAGTGTGCTGGTGTGTATGTGAGTTGTAATGGTGTTGTTTGTTTGGCAGGTCTACATGAAGATGTATGAATTTGGAAATGGCTTGTGACTGAACAATAGTCTGACTCTTTAACCCTTGAATATCATAATCTACTCTACCCACCCCACTCAGTCCTCCCCCTCACCTCCTTACCTCCCTCTCTCACTCTTCTTACCTCCCTGTATCCACCGTTCCTTCTCTCTCTCTCTCTCTCCCTCCTTAATTTGTCTCCTCCGCCCTTTCTGCTGCTCTCCTTCTCTCTCTCTCCATCACTATTTTCTTTCATTCCTCCTGTTCCTCTCCTTTTCACCATGTCTTGCCCTCAGTTTCTCTCTCTCTCTCTCTCTTTTTCTTTCTTTCTTTCTCTCTCCCCCTCCCTCCCTCTCTCTGTATCAGGGACTTTTTCCTGAACTCTGAAGGTGAGCGTGTGCTTTTGGCATGTGGGAATAGGAGCAGCCAGTGCCACAGAGCAAATGACTTCATCTGGGCCGGACCGACTCTGGTGTCCCCCGCAGCTCAGCTTTCATTACTGGACCCCAGGGCTGTCACCAGCACTGGCCCACACCAAGCCTCTCACCAGCTCCGTGTGTGTGTGTGTGTGTGTGTGTGTGTGTGTTGTGTGTGTGTGTGTGTGTGTGTGTGTGTGTGTGTGTGTGTGTGTGTGTGTGTGTGTGTGTTTAGACCACTGAGCTACAGAATTTGAGATACTTGTCTGGTGCTGTGATAATTTAGATTTTTAACTATATAATTCTCTTCATCATTAGCAGTCGGCGAACAGTGAGCCCCTTGTTCATTGGCATCATTCTGCACACACAAACCACTGAAAGTACTTGCAGATACCGTCTGTCAAATCAGCATCTGATAAGTGTCAGTCGTCGTGCCCTTTGGAAATTGCCTCTCACATTAAAGTCAGTTATTTGTTTCCACAAGGCTTTTAGTAGTGAAGGGGAACAAGTGAGTGGTGTACAGACGCAGCAGCCCAATCCATCTGCTCCTGTTGCCCTGACACTTTTTTCCCCAAACTGGGTATTTCCTTTACAGCCGTGCCTGAGTCATCACGCTCGTTCCCCCCGCACTCTGTTTTGCCCCCGGGCCCCGGATCGCCATGGCTCCCAGTAGAGGGGAACGGCCCTCGTTTCACTTCATCATAGGAGGCCGGCCACATCAAGAGCCCCGGCGAGGATGCATTGTGTTGGGGGATATCCGGGCGAGGCACAACAGTCTTTATTAGGATTAGTGATGCTCTGATGTCCGTATCAAGTGCCACGCAAATCTGGTCCTGTTCCGAGTTTGCGTCTGGACCGGTTCAGATATGCAGTATCTAACAAATATGGAGAGGGAGTGTAGGGGTTCTTCAATAAAACTTTTTCTGTTCTTTAAAACAAAAAACGCTTTAAAAAGCTCTTCAATGGATGTTAGAAAGTGCATGAAAGTTCCTGAATAAGTCATATCCATTTGTGGGTAAAAGTGTTCTTCTGGGCAGAAAGGAACCTTCGTAGGGTTCCTTTTAAGGGTGCTATAAAACCAATGGCCAAACAACTTCTCAGAGGCCCTACATCCAGTCCCGGATCAGCTGGACAAGTCTTTATGCAGTCTCTACTTTTGGCACGCAGAAGAACTGAACTGTACACGTATTCCTGGCAGTCGGTTCCTTGAAGAACTTAGTGGAACTCAAACATGGAAATAATCCAAGGAACGCTTAAAGCTTAACCACTGCTGCCTTTGTTCCTCTGCGTTCCCCTAGGACATGTAAGAGCCGTCATTGCACCCTGAACTCTGTTGATCGTCCCCTCTCCAGATCTCTTCAGGTGTGTGTGTGTGTGTGTGTGTGTGTGTGTGTGTGTGTGTGTGTGTGCGTGCGCGCGCACATGCTCACTCACTCTCTGGTAGCCTGCTTGGCTCTTATTGGAGGCAGTAAACATGAAGTGTTGGGTAAGAGGGCCAGGAGGTGTAGCTGAGACTCAGATGGCCTGCCTTTTGTAATGAATGACCATTAAGGCTAATTGTTAGCAGCTGCTGTGTTTTCGCTAGGTAAACGCTCTAACAGATTCGCACTGTAGACTTTTATAGTTCTTTCCATGTTAAAGCAGAAGGTGGTTGTTCAAGTAGTGGAACTGTGTGTGTTGTTGGGGTAGTTACCCATATTTTGTCTGGGGAACCATTTTATGTATTTGTACTTTGTATGTGCACTTATCTCTGATTTGTTTTGCAATAAGGTCTAATGTGAGTATCAGTATGCTTTGCTATGCTTTTCTTTTCTCTCTCTCTCTCTCTCTCTCTCTCTCTCTGTGAGTGTGTGTGTGCTCGTGCAGTGTGTGTGTGTGTGTGTGTGTGTGTGTGTGTGTGTGTGTGTGGATGCATTGTGCGAAGAGGGTAATGGAAGATCTCGTTTCTCCCATTATCAGCAGGCTGTGTGCAAATGTCCAACTCAGCACTGGAGAGCCTGAACAAACTGCAGTCTTAGCACTCTGACTCACCGACTGCATGGGGCGAAAAAATTAAATTCAGCACTTTTTACCCAAACACACTCCTGTCTGCACCCAGAACACACCAACCTGGACAGACCCACTGGAGGGAAGGCCATTTAAATCTTTAAGTAGAGAGAGAGAGAGAGAGAGAGAGAGAGAGAGAGAGAGAGAGAGAGAGAGAGAGAGAGAGAGAGAGAGAGAACTGAGAGTGTTTCCCAAACAAAGCCCATAGTTAATGATTAAAGAGAAAATAATGGAAATCTAGTGTTCAGAATATGTAAGAAATGCAAAACAAGAAAAAAACACAGTAAAGGGAAGGGTTGTTGAGTGTTTTATTAGAGGAAGTACAACTAAATAATGTATGAGATGTGCATGTTTTACACAGGGATACATATTGTGAATATTAAAACATGCGTGTGTGTGTGTGTGTGTGTGTGTGTGTGTGTGTGTGTGTGTGTGTGGCAGGAGGGCACACAGGTTGATAATAGCAGGTCTGAACAGGGAGTCTACCTTGAGTCAAGTGTGAACAAGGACAAAAAACAACACGACGGCACAACACAACACAACATAGAGCTTTTATGCTAATCTGGGCAGTGAGGAGGAGAGGAGAGGAGGACGACGAGTAGGTGGAGGAGGAGGAGAGGGAAGGCAAGATGGCTGCATGGCTTTGATGTTTGACTAAGTGGTTTACTTAAAGTGACACATTTGCTGGCCAGGGATTTTCCTGTCGCTCTATCTCCTCACCCTGTTCACAATGCATTTTTGATGTCATACCATTTATGCTCTGGCAGGTGACGGGGAAAATATATTCCCATCAACGTACACAAATAAAACTAACACACACACACATGCACAGACACACACACATTAATCATCAACTAAAAACAGGTGAATCTGAAGCTGCAATTTATTTTCCCCTTCTGTCAGCACTTCAAAGTCTTAGACAACATTCCATTAAAGAGAAAACACACACACACACATGCGTGCCAAAAACAACTAAATGCAGTCAGTTTATCCATCCAGAACTGTGTGTTTGTGTGGATGACCTTGGTGCCCTTAGATTATGGGCGCGTTTCCACTGTGTTAATTCCCTGCTGGTTAAGCATTACCATGCCCTGGCAGCACTGCCACACTGACACCATGATGGGCATTCACACAGAGCCACCCAGGGGAGGGTGGCACTCCCAGCCCTGTGCCCACTCAACTGTTTGTTTCTCTGTGTGTGTGTGTGTGTGTGTGAGAGAGAGAGAGAGTGTGTGAGTGTGAGTGAGTTGGCAGTGGTGAGGTGGTGACCTCATCTAGGAATGTGTATTTTAATGCAGAAGTTGGCATGGCTGAGCACTGGGTTCATGTCAGCGGGCACAGACTAACTAAAGAGAGCGCACCACACACACACACACACACACACACACACACAGTGGTAGACTAAAGCAATAGAGACAAGGCAAGTTTATTTCTATAGTATATGTCATACACAAGGTTAATCCAATGTGCTTTGCTTAATCAAAGAATAGTATGTGATATTAAATACAAGCAATGTAAATGCATGACTACATCTTCTAAATACTGTTTTTAGACCTCTGAGTTTGGCAATGTTTTTGGGGTCATAAAGAGCTGATTTAATTATTGCTGTCATGTGGCTGTTGAAATGTAGATCACTCTCAATGAAGATACTAAGATTTTTAACAGTATCCTTTTATTTATGCCCTTTTATCCCTTTCCTTTTTTAACTACATGTAAGTCATTTTTTTAAGATAAAGAAAATGTTGAGACATCCAAGTTCCATTATTGTTTAGCAAGGAAGCATCCAGATTATTCTTTTTGAGTAGGGGCTTCACAACAGCTGTTTTCAGGGACTTGCCAGACAGCAATCATACAGTACATGTACAGTGTGAAGCATGGCTGCTATGAGGTGAAAAACAGAGTCAGAAGATGGACAGAATAAAAGAGAGAGAGGGGGGAGAGAGAGAGATGGAGAGTAAGAGTGTAGGATGGGAAAAGAACTATGGAAGGGTGTAGAAAGGGAAACTGAGAAGTAGACTTGGAGACAGAGGCACAAAGAGAGGAAAATAGATTTTGAGCATTGTATGAATGTTGTTTGAACGTTGAATAGTTTGCATTTTGTGTTGAATGCCATACAATGAATTTAGAGGCGTATTTGGAAAATTAACTTAAGACTAGAGTGTAGCTGCAAGACCTAGGACTTACAGGACATATAGACATGCACACACACACACACACACGCATGCACGCACACACACATAGACTAAACTCGTCACCAAACACATTTCCTTAACTGAAAACTGAAAAACACTTTTCCTTAACAAAAGGTTGTTAGTCTCTCAGATCAAACAAGTCTCCGGCACATGTCTCTGCTCACGGCTCTCTCCTGGCTGACCCTGTGTGTGTGTGTGTGTGTGTGTGTGTGTGTGTGTGTGTGTGTGTGTGTGTGTGTGCCTGTTTGCAGGGGTGCATGGACACTAGGGGGCGGCAGCTCATTATGAGAACAGCAGGAGAGGGGCGTTGTGCTCAGCTCAGGACGGGGGTGGGATGTGTGTGTGTGTGTGTGTGTTGGGCTGGTTTAGGATAAAGCCTCCTCCCCCGCCCCACCATTAACCTCAAGCGCTCAGAGCTACCAGGCTTGCGTGATCAGAGACTTGAAGTCACCCAGACAACAACAGTCTGCCCCACGCCGAGCCCAGATATGGCTAGGAGTCGCGCTCATCTCTGAAAAATACAGGCCTAGTCTGTCATGTGCTGATGAGAAAACTTTACTCATGGGAGTTACTGGCAGGAGTCTTGTATGAAAGACATGGACCCATTTCATTTTGTATGCAAAAGAAATTTCACATTAGTGTTTTTGATTTTTTTTCTGGGTATTAATATTTTTTTCTGGGTATTAATATTTGTTTATTTATTTGTTAGCAACAACATACCATGACACATTTTAGAGATTTCTTTTTCTTTTTTTCAGAAAAGGGTCAGCATTGGCCATCCAACTGATTTGTGTCAATCCCAACCCTTCAAATCTAATCATTATGGCTCTTTTTAAATACACCAGTCTGCCAAGTGAATAAATGCAATGCACTTTAGCTAAACCATATTTAACATGAATTCATATTTAGTCCCAGACCACACAGGCAAGCATATGCTTTCCATTTATTAGGACCAAGAACAGAGTATGTTCTGATGCCATTCTGGTTGCTCTGGGCAGATTGTGGTGAAGTCTTAGAGTCCTTATTGCTATGAATTTCCTTACTAGATGGGCAGGAAAGCCTGTGTGTGTGTGTGTGTGTGTGTGTGTGTGTGTGTGTGTGTGTGTGTGTGTGTGTGTGTGTGTGTGGTATGAGTGATAATTCAGTGTTCCTCATATAGTCATAGAAGAGAAGACCAATGGTATGAATAGGAAAACTGATTACATTAGAATGAGCTGGAAGAATATAATTAAGGAAAATGGCCACATGTAAAAATAAGGATGCTATAATTAGCAGAACAAAAGCACAAACATGTAATGTAATAAATACAAAATAAAATATTATATATAATGTAGTATAAAAAATGAATCAACATGAATTACATTCGTTTAGAGTTCAACTGTAATGTATGCTTTTTAGCTTTGTTTTGTTTCCTTTTTTGCTTATAAACCTCACTTGAGATTTTAATTTGTGAGATTCAGAGGCAGATCCTCTTCTGACTTGGGCCAACATAGTCCTAGATTCAATTCCAGAGATCACAGCCAGATTAATCCCCAAATTAGGCCCAGATTGCCTTAATCTCCGGAGTCAAAACTAGGGTCAGGTTAATCTCCTAATCAGAGTGAAATGAGAGCCATATTGATATCCAAATCAAGGCCAAGTCTGGTCCAGGTCAGGTCCAGATCGGGGCCAGAGTCCACTACTCTTGTTGTCATGGCTCCCTGGAAGCACATGGACCAATCATAATGAGTATTTTACACTTTGCTGTAAATTACTCTGGCGAACTGAACACCTGATTAATGACACAAATATAAAATCCTCTTTCGACTACAGTTAATTATCCTCCAGGGCTTTTCCCTTTGGTGCAGATGAAAAGCTGAAATGTGAAAAGCTAAATCATATATATTTAACCATATTGCGCGTTATTTATGGGAGAGTCAACGCTAATGAAGCCGGTTTGGTAAACCATGCAGGATTAATGAGTCCAAAAGAGGCCTGCTGCTCCGCTTCATAGGACCCTGCGGCCTCGGTACGCCACACATACCTCCCTCTCCCTCTCTCTCTCCGTCTGCTGCGAGCACTGACCTGCGCTGGCTCTCCCAGGCTCCCTCTCAGAACTCTGAGGCTCTGCGCTGCGCATGTGGTTCAGGCAGAACTGCAGAGCTGCTACCCCCCGTTGTCGTAAAAGCCGCTCTTCTTGAGTTCTTTTCTAAATGCACAGGTTTGCATGGAGTTCCCCTCAGGTGGCTGCTGAATCTGGATGGGTCGGTACCCAAATGGGGGCTAGATTGCGTCCACAGTAGACTACTATCTTGTTTTTATATGCATGCAGAAGTCTGTGATAGCTGGCTTCACGGGTGCCAGTGAGAAAATGCAGATATTCCAATTAGGCACTTAACATTATGGGGCACCAGGGTTTTTTGGCCATCGTTTCTGCCAGGTGATCACTTAAGTGTGTTTAGCAGAGCTCGGAGGACATGTTTTCGTTTCACTGATGGGATGCAGGGAGCTGATTGGATGGTTTGGGGCGGGCGTCGTCGGCAGTTTTGTGTTGTGCAAAATCACATCCATTAATATCACTGAAATAGTCAGCTGTATCCTCTCACAGTTTGGTCTGAACTCAAAGGATCCTTTTTTGCAGTGAGTGTGTATGTGTGTGTGTTCGGACGGGCAAAACGGCATGTGTTTGTGATTAGGGGTGAGAAGGCGTTCCCCAGGTGGGACTGAGTGAGGTGTGTGTTTGTGTGTGTGTGTGTGTGCGCGTCTGTGTGTGTGTGTGTGTGTTGCCAGAACTCTAGGGGTGAGAGTGGACGATAACCCGTTCACCCCTACCACTTCAAACCTTTATATCCACCCATCCACCACACACTCACACTCATATACACACACACGCTCTTTCTCTCTCTCTCTCTCTCTCTCTCTCTCTCTCTCTCTCTCTCTCTCTCTCACACACACTTATACACACACACACACACGCAAGTAAGACTCACTCTTGATCATGCACTCCTCAACATAACACTGTCATATAACTACTGCCTACCCCCCCTTCTCTGTTCTTGATCCAACTCTGGTTAAGGAACCTCTGGACGGCCTCTCCTCCACCTCCCTGCTTGGGAGTGTTTGGCTTGATGACAGCTACCTGATGCTCACGCCAAACATCTTTGCTTCAGATGCCCTTAATTATCTCTCAAATAAGCAAGCACTAAGCATCAGAGGCCCTTCTAGATAAAGTCTCTCTCTCTCTTTCTCTTTCCTCCCTGCTTTCTGTATCCTTTTTTGAATTGTTTTCATTGCTGCTGTCTTTTTTCTCGTTTTGTCCTTTCTTTCTTTCATTCTCACCCTTTCCTTCTTCCTTCTTTCTTTTCCTCTCTCTCTCTCTCTCTGCCTTTCTACTCCTTCTCTCCTTCCTGCTCGTTTGCATAAAAGTCCTCCTGTCTTGTTTTCATGACCCGGGGGCAGCTCTGGGTGAGTGGTTGACCATTTATCTGAGGGCCGGCTGATCCGAGGGCACTGGGGTGCATCAGCACGTCTGAGAGTCAATAACCGCAGGGACATCAAAGTGCTGGCCAGTTTCGCCCGGCGCTCACAAGGCTCACCGAGACTGCCGGCGGCCGCCCCGGCAGCAACAATGGTTTATCTATCAGCTCTTAATGTGGCCAGAGCGGCCGCCGGCCCACTCCGTCGGGTCACTGCTCCTCTCGTCTACGCGAGCAGCTGCCCAGGGCCCGACGGAGGGAGGAAGAAAAAAGGAAGAGAAAGCAACAAGAAACGAGGAGGAAGAGAGAAGAGAGCTGGGAGGGTTTGGGCAGACGCCAGTGTCTGGTGCATTCCCGTAATCCATCCAGCCGGACCCAACTCCCCCTCCCCTCTCTCCTCACCCCCCGCACTCTCTCCTGACGTGCGTTTCCTCTTCTCCAGAAGACGGCCTAGGTCTTAATTTAATCGCGCGTCTTGCCGTTTTTCTGGCTGAGCGGGCGGCGAGCCAGGAGGCACCGCTGGGAGTCGTGCTCACGGAGGCTTCTCCCTCTCCACTCTGCTCCACTCCGCGCTGGCCTGCTCTCCTTTCACATCCTGGAGGACTTTCATGCTCTGAATCACAAAGCCTGGGGCTGCGGGTGCTGGTGGGGGTGGGTTGGGGTTGGGGGGGTTAGTTAGTGGGTGGAGGGTGATATAAGGTGGGGGTTGCGGGGGCGACGCATGTAGCAATCAAGCCCATGTGGAAGATTCACACCAGTCCCCGCGTGTGGTGTTCCCTGGTGGTTAACTGGCTCTCGTCCGTGGGGTTTGGCGTGGCTGTGAGATGCTTCACCTGTGAGCTGCGAGTGCTTTTCTCTTCTCTCGTCGCGTTCTGCACCTCCATCCATTTCTCCCTCGGTTTTCCAGGAAGGCCTAGCCTGGCTCAGCTTAACCCCCCCAAATCCGCTCCGGGACTCGGGCCGCCGCTTGGGTCGGCTCTGGGAACTCTGCAGCGGCCCAGAGGGTCGTTAACCCCCGCCCCCACACACACACACACACACACACACACACACCCAGAGCACAGACAGACACTGTAAATTACATACGTTATTATGATAACCCACTTGGCAGTAGGTGGGGAGTAAGGCCGTCTGGCCATAAAGCCTAGTGAGCGGCCCTCACTCTCCGAGCTGCTTAAGGTGTGTGTGTGTATGTGTGTGTGCGTGTGTGTGTGTGTGTGTGTGTGGAGGGCCTGGGCCCCCGGCTGCAGTATTTCACCCAGTGCTGAGCTCGCCAGGGGCCCCGGCGCAGGTGTAGGTCTGTCCCGCGCCGGGCAGCGTCCGAGAGCAGCCTCTCGCCGAGGCCCGCCGTAAAAATAACCAGCAAGGATTAATTTGCCTGAGCAGATCCAGAATCTGGGGTGCCCTGTCTGGACAATTTTAACGACCGCCTGGGGCGAGCCCCACCCACCCCTCCATCATGACCCCCACCCCAGTCCATTCTGGGACGGATGTCGGGTGGCTGCTGCAGTGCCTGGTGCTTTGTAGTGCTGGCTCTCGGTCTGGAGGTGTTCTATTTCAAGGTGCCCAGCATATTATTCCCCCCACCCCCAAAACTCCATCACACATGTCATGTCAACCATGAATACACCCACCCACCCACCCCACTACCCGAGTGAAGCACCCCTTTCCAGTCCTAACACCCCCACGTCTGAAGAACGGGAGCTGTGCGTTATGACTTCCAGAGGTTAGTCAGTGTAGGTGTTCACAGACAGATAAGGTTCACCACGGTGGTTGTCAGGGCCACCACATTTACCCTACCAGCACGTGCAGGGGGGCCTCACAACACCCCCCCCCCCTTCACCTCCATTCATCAGCAACACTACCCCGTGACACAGGAAGCACAATGTGTTGGATGGCAACCCCGAGGTCACTTCCTGGAGACTGATTCAGGTCAGACAGCTTGGCTCTTGACAGTGCGGACCACATGGATAATGGCTACTCGCTCGCTCCCGTTTCACTGCCCCCTGCGCTGCCCACTGCTGCCATACTGGTCTTCTGTGGAGGGTTGTGGGTATTATCTGTTCCGCTGTGTGTGTGTGTGTGTGTATGTGTGTGTGTGTGTGTGTGTGTGTGTAAGACGATCGTAAATGTTACGCAGTTATCTCCCAACGGTGACCTCCACACAGTGTGGAAAAACACACACACACACACGTACCCCCCCCCCTCTCTCTCTTTCTCTCCTCCTCTTCATCACTCTCAGTGATCTGCATACATGGGTCTCTCTCGGGCTGCTTGGCCTTGGCGTGTGCAGCGGGTAAATAGCTGGCCAGTTGTTTGAGTTGGCGCGTGCCCACGCTGGCAAAGTCGCGCCGAAGCCACAGCATGCCCTGTGGCCCTGGAGTAATCTGGGATTTTCTCTCAAATCCATAACACATTTCAGAAGAGTTAAACAATGTTTGCATAGAATTTGACATGGGATAAACCTGCTGGCCCTCACTGCTGGAGGACCCTGAAGGGCTGGGGAGGCCTGATGGCCATGTGTCTGTCTGGCTCTCGAAAAAACCTCCACTTTAAATATTTACTTTTCCAAAATCAAATGACTTTTGTCATGTGAATGATTGACTGTATACGTACTTAAGGAACATCTTTTTGGATTTTTTTTCACTCTCACTTTTACGATAAAGCTTGAAACAATGTTTACTTTGTCCAGCCCTCCTCTTTTTTATCCCTCTCTCTCTCTCTCGTTCTCTCTCTCTCTCCTTTAATTTACTCATATTCCGCTCAACGCTAAAACCCAACTCCCAGCTCTGTGTATGTGCTGTAATTTAAGTCAACATGGAGTAAATCATTTTTGTGGCCACAATTAAAAATTCCCTGTGCTTTTAAATAGTTTGCAATATTATGTTCTTATGGTGGCCACGAGATAAATCCCCCCTGTCGGTCCCCATTCACTACGCCACATTAAATTCCTTCAGATCAATTAAAGTTCCCTACTCACTTTACAAGCCAGCAGGCCTAATGTGTCCTCCCCCCAACACATACACACACACATACACACACACACAGGGATCTTGGTGGACTGCTAGAATTTATTGAGCTGCTGCCAGAGGAACTGCAGAGGAGGAAATGCATGAATTAGTCATTTTCAGGACGAACAGAGCGGGTGTGTCGAGTGACCAGCCGGTGTCAGGTTTATTCCCCCGTCACCCATCACCCCCCAAACACACACACATCACCCCTCTCAACCCCCAAACACACACACACACACACACACACACACACCAACTGCCCCCCAGACACATGTATGCACGCATGCCTGTGCACACACACCAATCGCCCCACACACACACACACACACACACACACAACAACACCCAACAAGCCCCCCACCCCATGCAATACAGCATTCTCCAAGCCATACATTTGCTGTGTTTGTTGTTGTTTTTCATTTGCTGTGTTGTGGAGGGGCAAACGCAGCCATGCCTCTTCAATTAGGGCCATCAAAAGGGCCCTTTGTGGAGGGAGGGAGGGAGGGGGTGGGTGGAGAGTGGGGCTTCCACCACTGGCCTTGTTTACAGTTGCACTGGTCTGTAAACGTGCGGTTCAAAACAAAGCGGCGAGCGGAGTGGAGCGGAGCGAGTGAGGAGCAGCGTGCGCCCACGCCGCTCGTGTGGTGCTCACACAGGGGCCCCTCCAGGCCTCCATCTTACACACAGGAGCTCCTCTCCGCCTCAGCCAGCAGCACGCTCACACTCAAAACACACACAGCCCACAGAAGCAATGGAGATGACTGAAGCCAAGTGGTTTAGGCTGGTGAAGGGATTGTGTGAGAGAGAGAGACCGTGAGAGAGAGAGGGAGATTTTTTGCATTTGAAAGGAAGCCACGGGCCACTGAGCCTTTTTTAATCAGACGTGTTTTATACTCTATGCCTCGTGTCACTTCCTGGTTTTAGAAGAGTGTTCCAACTTGACGTGTTCTGCATTGTATCACAGCATGTTTGTTCGGTATATATTCTCACAATACGATCACTGTTCTGTCCACCACATTGTTTTGTACTTCCCGTAACTTCCTGTAGCAGAGTCCGTAGTGTGGCTGGCGAGGGAAGTGGAGGAAGCAGAGAGTGTTAAACTGCAGTAAAAGTTCTTCTTGATAACCTCCAAATACTGCAGCCCTTGCGTGTCCAGCCCGAGCCTTGTACGTGTTGCTGGCATCAAAGTCAGAATGAACATATACTGTATTTACCATGAAAAAGTCAAATTTGTTATTTTTAATATTTGATATGTTGTCTGTGTCCTTTTTGCAGCTAAATGTGGGTTTACGAGATTTGCAGATTATCACATTCTGTTTTTATTTGCATTTTACACAACATCCCAACTTGGGGATCTGGGGTTGTAGTGTATGTGCTGGGCGCTCTGTTTGTCAAGTTAAAGGCTGCAACATTCTTTATTCTAAAAATGGTTCCACTTAAGGCACATAAAAGTAGCGAAAATGCCACAAGAAAATTGTGTTGTTCTGGACTTCATCTTTAAATAACTGTGTGATTGCTTGCCGTGTCAGACCTTTTGCATATGCGCATATGCATGTAATTATTCTTTCTTAAATTTCACACTTAGGGACTCAATTCTGTCACCTCACAACTTGTACAATGCACTTCTAAAATATTGTTGGGCTGTTGAGGTGAACTATGCCAAAGTAAAGTGCTGTTTTTTCATACGCCCTACTTATTATTGACATTCACAGTTCATTTAACATACAATTAGACACAAATTAACCTCCACCATCAATTACCTCATAATAACTCAGATAATTACACTTTTTATTTTTGTATCGATACTAATGAAGAATAGTGGTCGAAAACCTGAGAAGACTTGCCAATACGCTATATCACACTTCCCCAGACTTTGAGGCCTAATTGTTTTTTTGAGTTCCCGTGGGGGTGT
>NC_063192.1:15994048-16039048 GCF_017589495.1 Alosa alosa
CAGTGCAGTAAGACTGCAAACCCTGCTTCTCCTGTTATTGTTTTCTTATGCTTTGGAAACATGGACTCACTGCCGTAACTGTTACGACAGGATCTGCTCTTCAGAGAACAGTGGGGAGCGTCCAAATATTTGGGCTTGCTTGTATTTCCCCCCGTACCCCTTAAAGGCAAAGTCTGCAATTCTAATCCAATATACTTTTTTTGCCATTCAGTGAATTGCTCCACATACTCCTCTAGTTGGCCATTCAGTCCAGTCATCGGTATTAACAAATTTAAAAAATGGCTCTGTGTGGGAAATGAGCAAAGTGACTTTGACTAAGCTTCAGACCGCTCCAGCCAATCACCATGCTGCCTCAGGAGAATGGAGAAGGAGGCGTGTCGTTTGTTTGATTGGCTGTTATCAATATCAACACCCTTCGCCAGAATGGCGGACTGTGCCTTTAAGGGGATCGGTTTCTCCTCATCAGGCAGAGGATCCTGGACGGCGGGCGTGTGTGTGTCTGCATTCAGCGCTTCAGCATTGCCGTGATCAAAACGGTGCGTCCTTCAGTCCTAATCGGAAACAGACAGCCGTGATGTCTGTCTCCACTGGGCTGGGAAATCAGATGTGACGTCGTGATATGAAGCAGAGAAGGGAGAAGTCGGTAGAGATACTCGCCCTGCCAGCTGAATGGAACTTCTACTGGAGCTGACTTTAAAAAACAAAACCTGTTTTTTATTTACTATATTCACCATGTGAAATGATACCACATGACTATCTTTTATTATCTTTCCATTACGTTGATGTTTTTATAGGACTATTGTAGCGTAAAGCATTTAGATGTACAGTTATATCAACATAAGTGCTTTTTACATTGTTAGGACAGCTGGTGCTGTCATAGCCTATTAGCCGTTAGCCTGCTGGCTATTAGCTTCTGATAGCCACTGTCAGCGAGGGACCTGAGTTATATAATTAGTGGCTTCTTCAAGCCTAAATGGGTCCTCTAAAGGAACCCAGCTGTAGACTGACTTTGAGCCGGATGCTGACTCAACTTTGAGGTACGTTCAAACAATAGCAAAGGCAAACGTTTGCAAACGTTTTCATAGTTCTACATTTGCTTTGAGCTCATTGTGCACATTTGCAAACACACACAAATAGTATGACGATGTAGTTCATGGCGAAGAAAGCACGGGTTCAAGACTAAGGGTATCCGTTTTAAACTGAACAATTTGGATCGTTTGCACAAAAAAACATTCAAAGAAACCATCTCCCTCAAACATTCACCTCTGGTCGCCCGATTTGAATGTATTTCTGCTGTCTGTGAAGACCGATATCCTAGAAGTCACACTTCCACGATCGCATAGGCAGCACATGTGGATGTCCTCACCACGCCCGCCAGAGCCCCCCTCCAAATCCCCGATCCCCTCTCCCCCCTCCACAGTTATGCTAGGATCCCCAAACCGAACATGGAAAACATGAAGGCCTGATGAAGACAGGAGATGTGGTTAGACCAGTTGTCTAAACACGGCCTAGTTGAAAGCTCCAAGGCCCTCTGCTGACAGTCCCCAGTGGCACTCTGTGGTGGGGAGATAGCGAGCGAGCGTGCGTGTCTGTGTGTGTATGTGCGGGTGAGTAAAGGATCATTGCATGTCTGTGTACACGTACATTTATTTTGTATTGTGTATGTATGAGTTTTATGTGGTTTTGTGTGTGTGTGTGTGTGTGTGTGGATTTTGTGTGTGTGTGTGTGTGTGTGTGTGTTAAAAGGGATGTCGATGGGGCCAGTGTCAGGATACAGGAATCAGCCGTCAGACCTTAGTAGAGGAGGATGGCTTCATCACGCTCAGAATGGAGAGCTGCTGGATCAGCCAGAGAGGGAGGGAGAGATAAAGAGAGAGATAGAGAGACGTTTAGCTACTCTTGTCTGTTTGAATCAGTGTCTGGGCATGTGTGTGTGTGTGTGTGTGTGTGTGTGTGTGTGTGTGTGTGTGTGTTTGCATGTGTGTGAGAGAGTGGTGATGGTGGAGGGAAGAGGGGATCCCATCGACAGCCCTCCAGCCGTTCCTCCTCCTCCTCCTCCTCCTCCTCCTCCTCGTGTGTTGATCTTGGCAGCGTCGGCGCTGCGCCTCGCTTCGCTTCCCCTCTGACTTTGTTTTGTGCTTTCCTTGTAACCGGAGCACCCCCGTCCTCTTGCGGGTACGTGGCCCCTGAAAAAGCTAATTGCGGAGGAGACGAAGACGAAGAAGAGGACGAAGTCGTGCGGCACGGTTTGCAGGCTGCTGCTGCTACCACCACCACCACCATCATCACCGGCACCACACCACCACCATCATCATCACCGGCACCACCACCGCCACCACACCACCACCGCCAAACACTCAATATGGGTTTCAGCTTCCTTTCTGAAAAAAAATAAGCCCACTGGACATGGTGCGGCTCTCGCCAGATAAAATCGATGTGCAGTGTGACTCTGTTGGGAATGCATGGAGTGCAAATGGCAGCGTCTGGCTGTGTGTCAGTCCCTCAGAGCGAGCCCCTTGTGTAGCGGAGACTTTTCCACTGAATGACATCAGAAGCGGCTCTCCTCCGCTCTGCGCTGTCCATAAGGGACGGGCCCTGAGGGCCGCTAGCGACACGGCGGATAACAGTTGGCTGCTCCCGTGGACCATGTCAAAAGTGCTGTGTCGAAGCGTATCAGGAGAACTTCCAATAAATCAACTCGTAAAGGCCATTTATTGCAGCGTTGCTTTTGTACTGACGCCATGTAGCATTGTTATTAAGGCTCTGATTTACACCGCTGGTCATCGCTCTCGTATTTTTCATCAGCCGTAACTCTCCGCAGACATGAGTCAAAACTTGCTCCCCAGCCAGAGAGATGGAGGGAGGAGAAAGAGAGAGAGAGAGAGAGAGAAGGAGAAAGAGAGCAGGAAAAGAAATTCAACAGAGTGACAAAGCAAGTCAAAACAAAAGAAAAACAGAGAGAAAGGGTGAAGAAACGAAAGAGAGGGAGAGGGCACAAAAAAAGTCACTTGAAAAGAGAATTAGAGCGACAGAAAAAGTCAAAACAGAAGAGAAGCGAGAGAGAGAGAGAGACTGGAGAATCTGAGATTGTGCATGTGAGAGGACTGTGCATGTGATTGTGCATGTGAAAGGACTGAGGGGTGAAAGCATGGCGTGGAGCGGAGTGCTCTCCCTGTCTGGGTTCGGAGGTCTACAGCTGCACTTCTTTCTGGCCGTAGGAAGCAGGGCTGGTGGTTTCGCCGGGGTTGAGAGAGTGCAGGGAAGCTTATGCAAAGAGACGTGTTGGCCAGCCCCGACTACAGCATCGAGGACAACAGACAAAAGCTTTTATCGCTGCAGTCGCTCACGCTGGACGTGGAGTTGTGCCGCAGGCGGCTAGCTGCTGGCTCCCGTCCTCCAGCCATGCGGCGCGGTGCGGTGTGATAGATTGCGGTCTGTCTGTCTGTCTGTCGGAAAGCCCAGTTGACTGGCTCAGACCCGGGACTGGCCGGCCTGCCAGAGAATGCTGGGAAGGTTCGGCGGAAACGGCCGTCCCGGAGCTCTGAATTCATGGAATGAAGTTGCCTCGGAGAGCATTCCATGTAGCCAAATGTCTCGTCAGAGATCAGGCACACACAGTATTCCATTAGGGTGAAATATTTATATCTGACTAAGATTGTGTTTGATGTATATTGCACTGCTTACGTTGTGGCCTGTAATCTAGCCATGCCATTTTTGATGATTTAATCCAGGCATAATAATATAAAAAACCTGGAGACCTAAAGAGATTTTTGTCAAATGTTTCAAGTATCATTTTGACATACATGCTATCATATAACTATAATGTAAAAAAGATAAGATAAGAAAAATAAAAGCAAACTATTGTTTTGCTCGAGTGCTACATGAATATATAGCTCCCACATCAACGCAGCTGTGTGGCTGGACTGAAAGCTGTTGCAGTGAGGAGGAAACTGGTAAATGTGATGGCTGTATTTGGTGGCGGTTTGTGGTGATCCCTGTAAACTGATCCAGCCCTAGGTGAGCCCAGGGACTACTGGCACAGCTCACACTGCATGACAGTCATAAAAGGGAATAGAACGCCCGTTTGTGTGTGTGTGTGTGTGTGTGTGTGTGTGTGTGTGTGTGTGTGTGTGTGTGTTCTGTCCATGCCTTATGTGAATTTGGAGCCCAATAATAGGTTTCAATAAACAACACACACTTTGATAATTACAACATCTTTCCCCTCCCTTTTCTTCTTTTTCTGTCTCTCTTTTCACACACACACACACACACACACACACACACACACACACACACACACTATTCTCCATCTGTCTGTCTCTCTTACTCTGTGTTGCTTTGCACCAGGTATTTCATGGCTCAGGCTGCCTGGCCACCCAATACGTGAAAGAGGTTGGAGAATATTCCAGACCTCCACTGCTAGTCCTTCATTTTCTGGTGGGCAGAGGGGAGAATAAAGTGCAGAGAGAGTCTGAATAAGAGAGGGAGAGAGAGAGAGAGAGAGAGAGAGAGAGAGGGAGGGAGAAAGAGAGAGAGAGAGAGAGAGAGAGAGGGAGGGAGAAAGGGGAAAGGGGGGAAAAACAGAGGTAGAGAGAGAGTGAGGGTAAGAGAAGGAGGCAGAGTGGGGGAGAGAGAGAAAGAGGGCACAGAAAAAGACTGAGGGAGAGAGAGAGAGAAAAAGAGAGACAGAGAGAGAGAGAGAGAGAGAGAGAGAGAGAGAGAGGGAGGGAGGGAGGGAGGGAGAAACAGAGAGAGTCCAGTGGAAGTGTGCCAGTTGAGAAACAAAACTGATTTATTATCACCCGAAATCATCTGCAGATGTCAGCGAGCAGCTCCCCTCTGCAGCCAATTACAGACACTCACGCAAAGACCTCTTCCCTCCCGAGCCAACCTGCAAACCACCAATCTCCTCCTGAACTGAACCTCGCACTCCACTACCCAGAAGGCCATAATCCCGCGCTAGGCTCCCCGCTTCACGTTTATGCAACACAGACATTCTTTATTGTGATTTAAATTCACATCAGGGCTAATTCTTATACTGGTGGAGTTGAAATGCTTGTGATGTCTAGAGTTGTAATTGGGGGGTGAGTTTTTTTCCCCCCACGAAGGTATGAAGTCTGTCTCAGAGTCCCTATGTGCCATTTTCACAGCGTTCCATAAATCACGGTTAAATCGGTTCGACTTTAATAGCTTTTTCAATGATCTGTGTCAGTGATGTCTGCTACAGGCTTTCTGTCTCACAGCTTTAAAAAAGCTGTGAGACCCTTCCAGATAGCTAATCTTTAATTGCTTGTTTCATTCTCGTTCATTTTGATGGAAGTTTTACCACTTAAAGGGGCATATTTCTGTGTTTAGGATTAAACTCTCCACATGAACTAAGAAAGCAGGGAAGCAATATGTACGTGATGCCACATGCCTTGAGCTACACCTCAGTCATACCATATCCTGTGCATATGGATTTATGTTTATTACATGTTAATTATGGGATGCTGTGCCCGTTGCTATGGCCACTGGACCAAACGTGGACCAGATCTGGACCTGGTTTGATTTTAATCTCCTACATTCCAAATCCCATTGCTGCGTACTGCTGAATATCCTTCAATGTGGAGAACCCTGTATTTAGAATTGCAGCTCTTAGCGTGATCGAATGGGCGTCTCAACGCTGCCATGCTGGTAGATTCTCAGCACATCTATTGGGGTAAGTAGGTTACTAGTGTATGTGTACCTGTGGGATACACATACACACACTCACAACAACACACACACACACACACACACACACACACACACACACACACACACACACACACACACACACACACAAACACAAACTCACTCACTCATGCTCTCTCACACTCACTCACAATTGCACTTCTGGCGTCTTTTATCATCTCAGCATTTGTTTAGTGTAACTGGCATGACTAGGTTTGGACCTTTTGAGAGCTTGAACTAGCAGGCGTGGCATGGCGTGGCGTGTCGTGTCGTGTGGGCGTGTGTGTAGTGGGGGGGTCTCTCCCTCCATCGCTGAGCTGAGTTCCCCAGCAGCTCTGTAAATGCCTGCAGGTGAATTCTGCCTGCTCCACCGTGGGGCAGATTAATAGCCTCAAATGAAAATAACAATTACGGATTTCCCCTCTCAAAACACTCCTTCTTGCTTGATTAATGAATGGTCAGCTTATATTGCTCCGCCGATCAATTTTCACGACTTCCTTGGACGTGGCGGCACAGGTTGGCTGTGCTCAGGCCTCTCTGCTCAGAACTAATCAGTACTAAATTGTTTTGGGTTGAGCCCTGTGAGCGTGTTGCTAGTGCTGTAACAGTTTAAAGGCTAATCACGGTCTCATTCTGCATCCTGACTTTGACGTCTTACTGTCTGTGTGCTAGAGCTATTGTTATCACCCAATCCTATTCCACATTAAATGCCACGGCAAAGCAACATGCCCGTTTCCAATAGGTTTTCTTTTCTAATGTTTACATGATTAGTATGGGGGTGCTTTGAAAGAATGGGGGTATATTAGTGGGGATGATGTTGGTGGATTGTGTGTGTGTGTGTTGTGAGGTTAGTCATCTGATTTATGGATTGATGGCAAACGTTCATGCTTAGTTCAGCTCTTTTGAAATGGGTTCCTTCTTTCTCGTCCTCTCTACCTCCCTTCCCTTCCCTCCACTCCCCCCTCTCTCTGTCCCCCTCTCTCTCTCTCTTTCTTTCTCTCTCTCTCTCTCTCTCTCTCGCATATTATTGCATATATTATGGTTAGCGCTTCGGACTTGTAACCGGAGGGTTGCCGGTTCGAACCCCGACCAGTAGGCATGGCTGATGTGCCCTTGAGCAAGGCACCTAACCTCTCACAGCTCCCCGAGCGCCGCTGTTGTTGCAGGCAGCTCACTGCGCCGGGATTAGTGTGTGCTTCACTTCACTGTGTGCTGAGTGTGTTTCACTAATTCACGGATTGGGATAAAAGCAGAGACCAAATTTCCCTCACGGGATCAAAATAGTATATATACTTATACTTATACTTATTATAGTGTAGTGAATAAATAGAGCCACTGTGCCACCCCTCAGCATCCCTACACACACACACACACACACACACACACACACACACACACACACACACACACACACACACACACACACACACACACACTAAGGCACTGGTGGCATATCCTGGGCAGCATTCTCAGAAGCCTCTTAAAAAGTAAAGCAAAGCGGGAGAAAGTGAAAGCAAATATGGGAATGCTGAACAGACCTGGCTCGTCACACTGAACCAGCCGATTGGCTTGATGCCTTTCTGAGTCTGTTCTGCTGCCCTCTAAACAGTGACAGGAATTGACAGAACATGTCGAACAGGAAAGAATTTGTTTATCTTTCTGCTAGTGTTATTCATCATCATGAGTACTATTCATCTTTGCGGTAGACATTATTAAGGTTTGCTTGTGTAAGCTATTATAACATTCACTATACAAAAAACATTCACTATACAAAAAACTAAAATATGAGACTTAATAGGACTTGCATCCTCAACGTGCATGTCAACACACATGAAACATCACTAAGAAAGTATGGGAGAAAAAAATGTTAGATTTAGTAGCCCCTCCCCCCCCCCCTTATTCCTTTCAAAATCAGTAGTTCATGTAAGAGTGCTGCAACTGGCCTTCATTTGGGGGGGGTGGATGGGGGGCGGTAGGGCAGTAGAGGCAGCTCATGTCGGTAGCGCTGCCCAGCTGGGGAAGCAGTCGACTGGGTTAGCCAGCAGGGTAACTACCCCTGCTGCCTCCCGTGTTAAATACACAAACACACACACAAACACACACACACACACACACACACTGTCGACAAGCTGAAGTGACTGCTTTATACGTACCAGTATGCTGAAGGAAACTATGCCCCCCCCCCACACACACACACACATACACACATGTGTGCACAAATATACACTTATACACACTCATTAATAAAAACATTTTAGCCTACACATTCAAAGAACACTAATAACAACCACACATACATGTGCACATGTGAACATCCACACACTTCCACAGTGCTTGTCAGCCCAGTGTATAGAAGATGTATTTTAGAAATACTGGAAGTCATAGGTAAGTATGTGATTGCTGAAGACTTCATTGCAGTGTCTGACTTGATTGAGGAGAGTTGTGGGATTGAAGATTTTTCTTGTGTGTGTGTGTGTACACTGCACAACTTCTGTAAGATTTTTTACTTCACCTCACAGAGAAGATTTCAGTAGGGGGAGTTTAAAAAAGAAAGAAAATATCCATCTATATTTTCCCCTACCATTGCATATCTCTCATCTGCTACTTATTATGTTATTATGCTTTAGACATAGGAGTGATGTTGGGTACACATTTTGTGTCCTACACTCGTGTGTGTGTGTGTGTGTGTGTGTGTGTTTGTGTGTGTGTGCTATGCTGTTGTTTTCCATAGGCAATAAGAATTATGTTCCCATGAAAGCTGTTCTTCTTATATTTGTCCATCGTTAGGAATGTGACACACAGATTAACAAATATTTAGATTTTATCAGACTGGTCTCCGCTTGAATCGTGTGAGACTGGCTGTTTGACATTTAAAATGGCGTCATAGGCAAATTAATGAATATCGTACAAGCTTTCCTTTCATGAAATAGATCTAATCGTTTGTCAAGGGTAGTGTTACAAAAAAGGATAGCTGGACCATTTAAACAGCATGGAAATAAGCAGTTAGCTAGGCCCACTCAAATTATTATGGTATAGGCTATTTTATTGATTTTAGCTTGATTTTACGCACGACGTAGGTTAATAATGATGAGACAAAGGCCTAAGTCCCAATCACAGTCCATTAAAAACACGTCTTTTAAAAAAAAAAAAAAAAAACCCCGATATTTTCCCCTTTAAACCCCTCTTGCAAACCTGTTAGCAGACTAATGGATGCACTGGTGCTGTTTGCCCGGTCAAATTTGCTCAGCAGATGGCATTAGGGCACCTACGCTAATGCCTGTGTGCTCCTAGCAGGCGAGATTCTGTATTTACCCTGGTCATTAATGGCTCGTTAATGGGCTAATGTCGCGGTCGGATGTCAATCTTCTCTCCCTACTAATTGCACATTACCCACCGCAGTCGAACGTAGTTGCTTTTGTAGTGTCGGAAGTCGTAAAGCTGTTATTTATTTTGCCTCCGTCGGTCCGTTAACAGGACGATAAGCTTGTGGTTATTGTTGCTATATTCAGGTCGGTTTGCCACAGCACTTTGGGCACTTGTGCTAAGATCAGGTGCAGAAATTAGCACTTTACCTCAAAATAAATTAATTAAATGAGGCTATATGATATGGAAAGGGCAGAGATAATCTTGTGATTTTATTTTCATAAATAGATAAATTCCCCTAATAACCACCTAATGTAAATGTCACGTTTGACAAGCTGAAACATTCCACATCGTATGTCATCATGAATGTTAATGGTCGTAGTGGTAATAGCCTACTTGGCCTTGTTCAAAACCCCATTCAGGTGACGTCCTTGCCATAGATTTAAAACTGGGTGCAACACCTGCTGAAAAGGCAGTGCATTTCAAATCCTTACATGCGATTTAAAATTGTTTCTACAGTTCAGAAAAAATGACTAGCCTACTTTTTTTGCTTTTTACCATTTTGTTTTCTGAACAGATCAAACGGATGCACAGATTTAAACTAGCTTATGGTGTTGTGTGTTGTTGCATTTTTAGGGGAGTAATGCTGCAGAGAAAGTATAAAATTTCACCACTGCGACGACTGAGTTTTTTCTGTGAATATTATGTATAGGCTACATTTACAACATACTACAAACATTGCAAGCATAATGCATTACTCATTATTCATGACCCCTTTGTTGGTCAGGTGTTGTTTTATATTGAATGTACACTTCATAAAATACTATAAGATACAATCCTCTTAACTGATTACATATCTGATGTATTTGCTTTCCCCAAAAAGTATGGGAGGATCATAAAAATTACAATTGGCCTAAATAGTATTCACCGTAGACCTATGCTTAAAAATACATGACTTCTACAATTACATACATTTAAATTATACAGGTTTGAAATTCCACTCATAATTTATCCAGTGTGGCCATCTCATGGCGTACCCATGCGTGTTATATGCGGGTAAGCATGGAGCATTTGTGTCTAAATCCGCTCCGTATCCCGACTGTCATGTTAAATAAGGCAGGACCTGCGCTCCGCGTTTCCCTGAATGAAGAAATGCGCATAAACGTCGTCATTCCACTCCAGGCCAGGTCTCATATCTGCCTCATAGTGCCTCTGCGCAGCGTCAGGAGGCAGTGGAGCTCTGGCACTAATCAAAACCACAGCCGTCCCGTCCCGGCCGCTGTCAGAGGCCCGCTCTCCCCTCCCGCGCGTCTGCGCCATTCTATCAGGAGGTTTCTATGCAAACCGCCAATAAAACACACTAATGACTCGCCCCCGCCCGCGGCAGATGCAGGAATGCCAGGGCACGTTGTTTTATGAGGGGGGTGTCGAGCACCCACTCTTGATGTCATCCACACCATGCGCACCTCACACCTAATCCCGCGCTGTTCGTAAAGTTCTGCCAACTCAACAGAGCGTATATCCAATGTAGCCGAAAATGACAATTTTTTTCCTGGTTCCCTTTCTGTACTTTGTTATTTCTTTTTTCTGTATTCTGTGACGAGGGCTTCCCCCGTGAACAGTTCTGTTTAACACGCTTGTGGATATTTTTGGGGCTGATCTAAAAATACCATTGCCTACACGTGAATTGCTTCTGGTCTGATACACAGAAGGAAATCTAGAATGTTGCCATGTTATAAAACTCTTTTCAAATGCCTCTCAAACGCGCGCAACACTGGAATTATATATTTCTCCGCTTGCTACACCTCCCTCGAGAGTTAATTAGCTCGTTCGAATGCCGCTTGAGCCCCCGTCAGAGGAAATATTCCACCGCTGTTCACACTCTGTAAATCTGGGTCGCTCCACGTCACCGCGGCCAGGTTCTGGACAGACAGGAAATAGGAATACTGGGCTGGACATCAAAAGGGACAGCCTTCACATCGCAGTCCCGGACACCCACCTCTGACACGCAAACCACACTTTTTTTATTGTGTGTGTACGTGAGTGTGTGTACATCTGTGTGTTAAGGATGTGTGATCAAGTTCTCTCATTCTCAAATTCCTTGCTTACATGGTTTCATGAATGTTTACTAGAACAGAAAATATGTACATAAGCACAGTCTATCCCATGGATTTCAGATCTCCAAATCTTCAAATGTGTGATATATTATGAATATTTGTTGTTTTTCAATTGTAATCTGATTTTTTGGTCTTTGATTACACAGAATTACACCACTGTCACCCTAATCAAACTGCAGCTTAGGGGAAGTAAATGTTTGGGTCTGTAGGAAGCAGGGGGGGGGGGTGCTCCAGACTGCAGCGCACAAGATGGGCTCCTCTTGTAATGTACAAATATTTCGTCTGAGCAACAGCACTGGAGGCAGTGGCGTGATGAATGTCCGCTGTCCTGCACGCAGTCCTGGGAAATCAGAACTGGTGTGTGCACCGAGAGCCGAGAGCACACACACACACACACACACTGCAGGCCTGCAGTATTAGTTTCAGCCAGCCATTGGATGGAAGGTGCATTTTCCATTCTTTCGCTTTGTCAACTTATCGTTTGGGAAAAGGAGAGAGAGGGAGAGAGAGAGAGAGAGAGAGAAAAGAGAGAGCAGGGAAACTGCAGAGGGGAGTAAAGCAGGAATCAAGAGAATTTAGTTTGGCTCATGTCTGTAGATCTGAGGGCCTATAAAATCATATCATGCACAGGAATCATAAACTTTAAGTCCTCATATTCTGTAATTATTTCATTTTGTAACGAGGTCTCTTAATTGCTGTTGATGCTAAACTGTGGCAGACGGGGGCCTTGGGCCCTGTCTCCTGCAGCGCTGTGAGGCTTGATCCCCCTCCGCCCTCTCCCGTCCGAACTGCTCCTACTGCGTTGTTGGATCACCGCATTTCAACAGACAGGCGCTCTTTTGCACATCTACGAAGCACATTTGAGCATTACGGTCACATTTAGCCCCACCAGAGCGCATTCATCACACCATACATGACTTGTTATGACTGGTCTGACGTGTAAATGTCAAAATTCTCATACGCCTTTGATTTATAGGTCCACATAAATAGGAGCCTTTAGGCATGAGCGCACAGGATTCTGGGGAAATTTTATGGCCTATTGTAAAAAGACAATACAGCCATGCGTTTTGACACAGGCGTGTCAGCCATTTTACACAGCCATCAGCGGACATGATGGGAAAGACATGAGGAGTCCAAATAAAGTTCCATCCTGATGTGGTCCAAATGGAAAGTAGAGGACGAGCACACCACACCACATCACAGATACTCTCTGTGCCGGTATGGAGGCATACACCAAACTGAATGGTACCAAATCTTATTGAATGGCAGTAACCGTGATGATGATGATGACAAGGGGAAAAAATAATGGAAGAAAAAAATAGAAGAAGGAATCGAGGATACCCGCTCTACAGCTCCGCGTCCCTGAGCACGAAAAACAACTTTAATCACAGATTAGCTCTTTTCTCCCCTCTTTTCTCAAATGTTTCTTTTCCTCCCTCTATCCCCTCCTCTGATTTTATTGCTGCTTTTCTGGCACCCTCCCAAGCCAACCCACACAGCCACATGCAAACATCCATGCCAGCCTCTTCAAACACACACTCGCTCAACACATCAACTGTGAGCAATTACAGCTCTCCTCATGTCTAAATGATGCCTCATTGGCTGTGACACAGAGGTGGCTCTAATGTCTTCTCACTGGCTATGCATGTAATGGATATAATTGTGTATCATATAGGCCTATACATACAGCATGCACATTTACGTTAATATGTACAAATACGTTGCTATTTAAGTATCCTTATATGTATTTAAATATCCTTATATGTATTTAAGTATGTTTATGTTGGTGTAGTATGCATCAGTGGCAGAAAATTTAATTCTATTCTAACATTTTCGAGGCAGGTTTTAGGAGTATTTCTGTGTTTTTTTTGGCTTTCATTTTTCACTCATCCCAAAGGGTTAATGTTTGGGTTCCATGAAACACCCTGAGACAATGTGAATTGTTAAGACTGCTCTCAAAGTTAATAAATATAGAAGTAAATGTTTCATAATTGTTATATGGAGACATTGACAGTGCACAGCATGCAGGAGAAACATCACCCACCCCTCTCAAATGATTTTAAATAAGATCACTGAAATAGTAACCAATTGCTAATGATTAGGATTGTTACTGTAAAAAGATGAATAATGTAGACCAAAACATTTCCTTACATCAGACAATTGTCTATAATTCTAGAGAGGGTATAAGGAAATGTCACAAAAAAAAAAAAACCAGATTCAGTATGTTGGCATTTAGTGACCCTTTTGAAATTCATGAGGATTTTCTCAGCTTTCCGGTATGCCTACGTTCTTACAGTACCTTGGCACATAGTGTGTGTGGATGGAGAGCGGAGTGCAGTGTGCATGTATACTAAGAAGTTATGTGTGTGTTTGTGTGTGTGTTAAGCAGTGGAGTGTGGAAAGAGTGCTGTTTCTGCTCCCAATGGGCTGAGGAACTGAAAGCAAGAGAAGAGAAGAGAAGAGAAGAGAAGAGAAGAGAAGAGAAGAGAAGAGAAGAGAAGAGAAGAGAAGAGAAGAGAAGAGAAGAGAAGAGAAGAGAAGAGAAGAGAAGAGAAGAGAGCAGAGGAGAAAAGAGTTGTACTTCTGGTGATCAGCCATAGAGGGGAGCTACTGCAGCAGGAAGTGTCGTATCGTAGCTCTGCTGAAGTAAGACCCACACACGGACAGAAACACACTCAGATATACATACACGAGGGCACATAAAAAAATGAACACCATGGACACTCACTTATTCTTGTATAATTAAACTCCATTCTGGTGGACTCACTTGACTCTGTTACCTCTTCACAATGATAACATGGCATGTCCATACCTGTTTTATATCATGCACACCTGACTAGGAAGAATACAAACAGATTTCAGGTAATCAGGTGGTGTTTGAGGGTTTAATGTTCACAGTTTATTACATATTAACATGTTTCTTGTGCATTCTTGGTTATGTAGTATTAAGTTAAAGCACTTATTCCTATCAGGGCATAGAATCCTTTTTTGGTTGTTATAGTGAAATCACATCATAACCTACTTTTTATGTACAGTATATAAAAAGGTTTTATACTGTACGTGACAATGCAATTTTTTATTTGGTAATTGTTTATGATCTGCAGGTGAGGAGGACAGCAAGTCACAATGATAAACATGTATGCCGCTACTGTTGAGGAGAAAGAAGTGGTCAGTCAGTGACCCAAACACTCCCAGGTAACTCCACGTCCGCTCCCGCATTCGCGCTCATTCTGTTCCAAACAGTAGATTAAACATCAAGAAATAGTCATCAATGAACAGTCTCTGTCTCTGCTGTGCAGTTGTTATTCTCAAACATGATTGATTTCTCTCATCTCCTGCCTAGTTGGCTGGACGTTTAGTTCCACTCTGATCTTAACAGATTTATACACTGTTTTTTAAAATATTTAAAAGATTCTGTGCCAAAAATCCATTTAGATAGTTTTGTAAATATGTTTCTAATTTGTTTAGCCCTTGATAATAGCTTAGGTCAATTGGCGTTCTGTCTCTAAAGCTTCTCCTGAACAGCTTTCAGTAAAGTTCAAGTGTAGAGGTGACAGGTGCACGGGTCTGTGCTTTTCCATGGGCTTGTTTTTAAAGAAAAGACTAGGGGCAGAAATCACCTAAATAGAGACTAGACACAGTGTCAGAGGGGCCAAGAGGTCTCAATAGAGAAAGCCTGAGAGGGTGACACAGAGAGGGGGGGCATTAAGAAAAAAACACACAGAATAAGAGGAAGCAGAAAGAGAAGAAAATGGGGGAAGAAAAGAAAAAGAGGAAAAATCCCCTTTGCAGCCGCACAATGGCGGAGCGGGGGTCAAGTGCTTGGATTTCAGCCGCTGGGATTTGGGGGTTCACATGTAAGCCGCCCCTGGAGCGGGGGCCCCGACGGTCATCGGCCATAATCAGAACGATGATATACGGGCCCATTAAAGGAGAGGAGCGCTGACATGGCAAACAATGGCCCCTCACAGCGCGGCCAGGAAGCATGCCCATCCAGGTGCAATCCCAGCCACACATAACGAGAGCAAATTCTTGTGCTCTCCCCTCCGCCTCCATTATTCCAGGCCCAGGAGCCCTCCGAGAGAGGAGGGACTTGGGCTGTGGTGTGTGTGTGTGTGTGGGGGAGGCGGGGGTGGTAGAGCATTGGGTGTGGGGGGCAGAGTTGGTGGGTGAGGGGGGTGAGATCAGGTACGTTGAAAAGACAGGACATTTGAGGAGGCTTTACGAATCGCTCGGTTGAAACAATGGTCATAATAAAAGTGTCTTCTTACTCCACCCCCCATACCTGCCTACCGCAGCGCTCCACCACTCTCTCTCTTTCTCTCTCTCTCTCTCTCTCTCTCTATACAAGTCTCTCTTTCTCCCAATTTCTCTCACACTCATACACACTATACCAAACACACACACACACACACACACACACACACACACACACACACACACACACACACACACAATTGGAGATGAGATGGTATCTGTCAGGAGATCCTCTAGAACTCCTCAGGGAGGTGCATCCATCCAGCACCAGGGAGGAGGAGGGGAGGTGTGATGCTGATCTGTCTGTCATCGGGCGCTTAAGGCTGGGCAAGGCACAGTGCTCAGGTCCCCCCGCTCTGGAGGAGCCACTGGGACACTGGTCCCCCTGTATCCGAGCAGTGAAACGTGTTTTTGGGGCAGCCATACCTGCCATTGGGATTACACACACACACACACACACACACACACACACACACACACACACATACACACACACACACATATATACACACACACACACACACACACACATACATATACGCACATGCACACACACACACACACACACACTTACATATATCCATACACACATATGTAGGCCGTACTTATACATATTCATAATTTATACAAACTATAACCACATTTATATAGTCAAACACGCGCACACACACACACACACACACACTCTCACACACAGGCCAGCATCAGTATCTCTCCTTACCTAGGCCAGACGGGGGAGGAAGTGGCGGGTGGGGGAGTCGGGATAGTGGAGGGAGATTTGAAAGGCTTCAGTGCACAAATCCTCCAGGTTGTACACATTAGGGCAAAGTGGTCATCGTGTGTGGTCCCTCTCGCTGTAAGGTGACTTCTGGACACATCCCTGGGTCCCGCTCCCGCTCACAGCACATCAAAGACACACAGGAAATATAGGCAGCACACACTTGAGCTGCTCTTTGCTAATAAAGAATGTGTAGCTGGCATGAGGATACAGATGGAGGTGCTGATGGAGGGAGTGGATGGGTGTGTATCTGCCAGTGTGTGTGTTCTCTCTCTCTCAGTGTACCCCCTGGGCGTGTGTGTGTTGATGAGAGTATGTCTGCCTGGGCAGCTATTTGAGCATGTGTGTGGGTTTATGTATATAATATACATGTGTGTGTTTGTGTTAATGAGAACATGGCTGCCTGTGCAGTAATATTATTGTATGTGTGTTCATGTAAATATGTGCATGTGTGTCTGTGTGTGTTGTGTGTGTGTGTGTGGGGTGTGTGTGAGTGTGTGTGTTGTGTCCTTGGCGAAGGCCATGAGCAGGCACCTATATTTAAAAAAAAAGAAAATGGTGTGATGAAAACGAGCGCTTGCACTGGGCCAGCCTCTGCTCCACTCTGCGCAATATCTGTTTGTTTGTACGAGGAGGTGTTGTTGCCTCAACTCCTAAACACGTTCCCTACACCACACACACACACACACACACACACACACCATGGAGGCTGTGCCTGTGCCAGGGCCCAGGCTGGAAACTCACCTCTTAACTCCTGGAAATGCTGCTGGAAAAAAAGGTGGCAAGAATTTTAATTAATTGCTTTCTGCTCCTCTCTCTGCCTTGCGCTGCTTTGGTTTAAGTAAAGGCCTGACAGTTTGGCACGGTGTGTGTGTGTGTGTGTGTGTGTTTGTGTATGTGTGTGAGTGACTGAGTGAGTGTGTGTGTGTGTGTGTGTCTGTCCTCATGGGGGCAGGATGCATGGAAAACCCTTCGGAGCATGCCTCCTTATCCCAGCAAAATATACTGTCATTAAGCCTCTACTCGTCTGCATCCAGGAAAAGCTCTGAGTCAATAAATGGAGCCATTAACTGAGACGTTTAGGCTTTGTTTGCACGCCTCTCTCGTTTGCTTTCTCCTTTCCTTTTCATGGATTTGTTTTTCTTCTTCTTTGCATTTGATTTTTATTTCTTGAGAACATGGCTGCATTTTCCCTCCTCTGTCTGTGTGTGGCTGGGTGGATGTGCATGTGGGCATGTGTTTGAGTGTATGTATGTGTGTGTGGAGGGGTGTATTTGAGTGTGTTCGTATATGAGGGTATATATGAGTATATGTATATTGTATATAGTGTTTGAGTCTTGTTATGTATGTGGGTGTATGGGAGTGTATCTAGGTGTGTTTGAGTATATGTATATTGATATATTTTGAGAGTGGGTGTGTCACTCGGTGTGTCAGGTGGTGTGGTTTGTCATGTTGGATGATTATAATAGCCGCGCTGGGCTGTGTGTTAGCTTGTCATGACACCTAACGTGACGGTGAGTTCTTGTCTTATGCCATGGCGATGGCAGAAGCGGCGCTGCCTGAATGCAGAGTGACCGGAGTGTCGGGCAGGGCCGTTCCGTTTCACCGCGTCCAGAACCACTGCCTCTGAGCCAGAACAGAGAACTGGCGCTCTGCTTAAGATCAGCGCGTGACAGAAGGCAAAAACCGCAAGCTAATTAATTCATATTTTGCGTGCCTCCCCCTTTTTTCAGTTTTGATATAGCGATGAGGACTTGATGGAAGAAAGACCCCCGCCAACACCACCACCACCGACACGTATGTGTGCGCGTGCACACACTCACACACTCACACACACTCAGTTTGGCTTTTCAGTTTGTATATGTAACGAGCTGTATTCCAGCTCAGACATGGCTGGGCCTGTGAACACTCACATGAAGAGAGAAACAGCCTTCACCTCCTCTACACACACACACACACACACACACACACACACACACACACACACACACACGGTCTCTTTCTCTCCCTCTCTGTGAGGTCACTGTGGTATGACGTGAGGCCTTATTTTTCAGTTTGCTGTTTCTTTGCCCACCTACCCAAAGCTACCATTCACATGCCCAGGGGTGGTCTGCATGACGCGAGTCAGCAGTATAAACTTCTCTCTCTCTCTCCCTCTCCCCCCCTCTCTCTCTCTCTCTCTCTCTCTCTCTCTCTCTCTCTCTCTCTCTCTCTCCCTCCCTCTCTCTCCCTCTCTCTCCCTCTCTCTCCCTCTCTCTCTCTCTCTCTCTCTCTCTCTCTCTCTCTCTCTCTCTCTACCTCTACCTCATTGGGATGGAACTGGTTGGGTCATAAGATCTATCCCTCTCAGATATGAATAACAAGAGTTTCCAGAAATACCCCTGTAATCTGTATTAGACATTAGTTATTGATGCACCTTTAGATCCTGAGCATATTAATACATCATATTAATAAGTAGTATGAATATGTAGACATTTAGCAAGTACCCCAAATCCATTTATATCAAGATTGTTTTCAATTATTGACACACATCTTTGTCAATGCGAGCCAGCTCTGTATTAAACCCATAACTTTGGCATTGCTATTATTCTACCTGTTGGGCAATAGCACTGCTGTAAGTCTGTGCCCAAGGTGATTGAGTTGATATAAGCTAAAATGATTTGTGGTGTGTTGGGTGGTTGTGTTTGATGCAACCAAGTTTAATTGGGATTTATTGGAATCATTAGCAGAAAGCCACAACAGAAGACAAGTACCCAGCTATTTTGGTGTCCTGCTTTTCCTCGGCAGACTCCTAAGGAGCCATTAGGGAAAACAATGGAAGCTGCTGTCTAAGACATACATACACACACACACACACACACACACACACACACACACACACTCACTCACGGCACCGCAATTAAGAGATCACACGACTCAACGAAAGAACAAGCTTGCAGACAGACCTCCAGAGCAGATTAAAAAGAGGTGATGGGGGGGGAAAAGAGGAAAGAAGAAAGAACAACAGAGAAAAAGAGGAAGGGCAATAGCAGATCTCTTTTTTTCCCAAACGCTGGCCTGAAGCGCCTTGTCTCTCCACTGGAGAACGGAGTTTATTATTCTCTTCATTGCTCCAACGCACAGGAGGCCCAAGTGGTAGCAATTTGAAGAGCTCGTCAATACCCCCCTTCCACACACACACACACACACACACTTCCACCAGTAACCCCAACCCCCCCACCCCAAACCTTAATATAGCTGCATCAAAGACCTGTGTGGGTGTTCCGCGCACTCATCTCCACATTACGGATGTGTGTGTGTGTGTATGTGTGTGTTTTTGATGGGATGGATGTGGTATCTGGTACCACTAATGGAGGATGCCATCCTGTGAATGAGTAGAACGACTCTGTGTTGGTGTATTGAGTTTGTGCAGATGTGTTGAGTTTGTACAGATGTGCCTACATAGATGTCTGTGTAGATGTGTTTGCGTAGGCATGTTTCTGTTAATGTATTAGGTTTGTGTTGCTGTGTTGTGTTTGTTTACTTGTATTGGTGCTGATGTGTGTGTGTGTGTGTGTGTGTGTGTGTGTGCAGCTGGGTTTGTGCTGTGTATGTGAGTAAACACTGTGATGTCTGAAAGGGCCCCTCCACCAGCCTAGGGTAGTGTTATCTTCCTCCGCCAATAAGCCTCGGCCACCAGCTCAACCCAGGAATGTCTCCCAGCTCCCAGCACCCAGCACCCTGCCTGGCTATCTCTCCATCTGCACTCTTCTCTCATTCTCTCTATCACTCTCTCCTTCTCTGTCTTTCTGGCTTTCTCTCAATCACTTTCTCTGACCCCTCACTCTCTCCCTCTCTCTTCCTCCCTCACACTGTTCTCTACCTTTCTGTGTTGCACTCATTCTCTCTCCCTTCGTCCTTCCCTCCCTCTCTCTCTCTCTCTCTCTCTGTCTGGGCATGGGAAAGCTTGTGGAGGTCAGCCGTGCTGATATGAATGTGTTTTTTGTGGTGAGAGAGAGAGTGGGAGAAGGAGCTTTGGTGTGCATCAATGTGTGTGTGTGTGAGAGAGAGAGAGAGAGAGGGAGAGAGAGAGAGAGAAAGTTTGCGAGCACATAGTTTTCTGTGGTGTGTGTGTGTGTGTGTGTGTGTGTGTGTGTGTGTGTGTGTGTGTGTGTGTGTGAGTGTGTGTGTGTGAGAGTTTTAAACACAGGACACAGGAGGGCAGTCTTTGGACACTTAAAATGGGAGTAGCCTCCCTCTCCTTCCTTCACCCACTCTCTCTCTCCCTCTTTCTCTCTCTCTCTCTCTCTCTCTCTCTCTTTCTCTTTCTTTCTCCCTCTTTCTCTTTCTCTCTCTCTGCCCGTCCTGACCACTGGCTCCATGAGTGCGGACTCTACCACCCATCTGAAACTGAGCTGGCCGCTCCAACACTGATTACTCATTAACCAGCACTCAGAGCTCCTTCCAGAACACCTTCAGCCTCCTCTCCAACACTCTGGAGAGAGTGTGTGTGTGTGGAAATGGGCCAGTTTGACCTAGGTATTTTCCAGAAAAAAAGTTGTGAAACAAGTTAATATATATATATATATTGACATGCCACACTGAGCCAGGTGATGGAATTTTGAATAATGAAAAACTATAGGCATATGTTTGTTTTGTAAGTTTTTTTCCAAAGATGTCTTAAGATTTGAAACACAGATCTACACACGGTCATAAAGTAATAAATAAAATAAAGTAATAAATATATATATAAAGTTATAGATATATTTTGTGCACATGGATGTTTGCATGGATGCACTGGATATTTGTCTTGTCATTTATTACTTTATGACCGTGTGTAGATCTGTGTTCCAAATCTTAGGACATCTTTGGAAACAAACTTACAAAACAAAAAAATGCCTATAGTATATTTGCTGTATTATGTTTTGCATTATTCAAATTTCCATCAGCTGGCTCAGTGTGGCGTGTCAATGTGTTTGCATGTGTGTGTGTGTGTGTGTGTGTGTGTGTGTGTGTGTGTGTGAAGTGTATCTGTGACTGGTGTGTGCCTTCATATATCTGGACGCCAAAACACTACAAAACATAACTGGCTTTAGGCTTGGCACCTTTGTGACTGAACTCCTCTGGGATGGCATGGTTCTGCCCCTAAGCTGGGCCATATCTGCTGAGTCCTCTCCAGGTCTGTGCCAGCTGTGGGCCTGATTCTGCCCGAATCAGGAATCAGAATGAGAATTTAGACAGCAGAATTGAGAACCCAGCCTTGGTGGCTGTGTCTAGACCGTATGGGTCTTTATATTCTGTCAGTATCTGCTGAGTACTGTTATCATGATCTTGTCAGTGTGCAGCAATGATATACACCAGGATCGGGTTCTCGGCTTGTGTGTGTGTGTGTGTGTGTGTGTGTGTGTGTGTTGGGCTGCTCTGGGCTGTCTGTGTTTATGTGTGTTTCAGTGTTTGCACGATTACCATATTACTCACTTAAATAATCTCATTCCTTCTCTCTCTTCTTGTTTCTTATTTTCCCTTCCTCTCTTTCACTTTCTTTCACTCTCTTGCTCTCTCCCTTTCTCTTAGTCTCCCTCCCCTTCCTTTGCTCTCGCCCCCCACCTCTCTCTCGTTCTCTCTTTCTGAAATCCTGCTGTGGTCCTAGCAAGGGATGACTGGTGTCCGCTGGCCTGTCTGCTGGACGTTGCTGGAACTTCATTAGTGTCCAGCTTCTTCCTCACTTAATTTGCTGGTGCGGGCAGTGCAGGAAGTAGCCGTCGGCCCAGCGACCGTGTTGTTTTTGATGTGTTGCTTGGCCTGACCGAGAGGACGATTAATCATCCTGTCAGCCTGCGTACACACACACACACACACACACACACACACACACACACACACACACACACACACCATCTCACAAACATTTCGTAAACATAAACGTACATTCACACACACACACACACACACACACACACACACACACACACACACACGCTCACACACACTAACTCACAAATGCGCACACAAACACACACACACACACACACACGGACAGCAGATGCACTGCATAATGGGGTTAGAAGGTGGAAAACATAGTAGGTAGCCTTAATAAAAAAGGAGGGAGTGTAATTTGAGGTTCAGCAAAGAGGGAGGGAGTAAAGGAGGAGAGAGGGAGAAAGAGAGAGAGAGATAGAGAGAAAGAACAATCACACTCTTTCACCGTAACACATCACTCTCAGCAATTTCTCTTTTATGCAGTTATGACATGTGTGTCTTCAGAATACCATTCTAGGGTTGGGTTTTCTTTGTGTAGGTGTGTGTAAGCGTGGGGGTTTCAGGTTGTACGCAGTGCTTTTTTCAGTGTCCTCATTCTCGAGTTCCTCCTCTTGAACATGTACTCTGCCACTGGCTTTGCCAACACAGCCACACACACTAGATTCATAGATGTCTTCATGACACTCTTGACATCATAAACAGATGGTCAGAGCTATCTGTGTATTGTAACATTTATTGTACTAAATATAGCACTCCAACAGTTTGACTGTAATATCCCCAGAGCCTTATGTACAGTATAACAATGTTTGTTTGTGTGCATATAACTATAATCTAACTATAACTCTATTCATATTTATCTGTGCATGTGTATGTATATTTGTCTATCTGTATAGTGTGTGTGTGTCCTCTCTCCTTCAAGACATTTAGCTTTGATTTGTCTACATCCACCTCATGAAGAGCTTCTGTTGAGTCTGTGTTGGTTTCTGTGTTAAGAGTCTGTGTGTCCGTGTGTCCGTCAGTGTGTGTGTGTGTGTCTGTCTGTGTGTGTTTGTATGCATCTGTGTATGTGTGTGTATGTGTGTATGTATGTCCGTGCTGGTCTCTGTGTTGAGGTGTGTGTGTGTGTGTGTCCGTGTCGGTGCGGTCTCTGGATTGACGTGTATTTGTGTGTGCGTGTGTGTGTGTGTGTGTGTGTGTGTGTGTGTGTGTTCCTCCAGTGGGGTGTCGAGGCAGCGAGTGTGTGAGTGATGGCTAATGAGCAGGAAACTATGTGCAGTCACTGCACAGGCTCAGGGGCCGAGGGAGCCAGCCCACAGGAAAGCCCACCGATGCTTCATCAAGACGCCCGCATCTCCTGTGACTCATGCCCTCATGCTCATACACACACACACTCATATGCATGCGCACACTCACACACACACACACACACACAGAAAGAGACAGGCAGACATATATACACTCGCACACAACACAGCACAGCACAAACGGACAGGTACACACACACACACAAACAATGCAGACAGCGGCAGGGGTAACACACACACACACACACACACACACACACACACACACACACACACACACACACACAGAAAGAGACAGGCAGACATATATACACTCACACACAACACAGCACAGCACAAACGGACAGGTACACACACACACACAAACAATGCAGACAGCGGCAGGTAGACACGCACACACACACACACACATACACACACACACACACACACACACACACACACACACACACAGGCAACGCAAACAGGCAGGCATACACACGCACACACACACACACACACACACAGAAATCTTTAAAGAAACATAGACTGGGCACTCAAGAGATTTGTCATACCTGTCATGTGTGTGAATGGGGCTTATCGAAACACCTGGACCATTTGCACCACTTTCACATCTACAATGATATCTTGGGGAGAGGTGATGCTTTGCTTGGTTTTTCTTCTGCCTTTATTTGCATAGAGTCCTCAGTTGAGAAACAGACTTTGTATGCTCCATGTTTAGCTAAAACAAGTTCTCTTCATCCTCTTGCTGGTTTTCTTGTTTTATTTATTTACATGTATGTATGGTTCCACTCAAGGGTTGTTCATTGCTATATGTATATATTTTTCTTAATTCGGTTTGTCAGCTAAAACTAGCATATTTGTAGGTATATAGTTAACTTACCCTCTGAAGAAGAAAATCAGGGTGCCAGTGTGCCTTTGCGGGCACTTTGCAGAGATTAAGACGGCTATCATTCTCACCAACAGTAAGCTCATTCTGTTCTGCTAACTCGTTCACTAAGGTGGACGGGGCTCCGGTGTACACTGCCTCCAGAGATTCTAAACCGTGGTGACTCCACAAAGCCTAACCTTTGATTCGCCTCCACAGTCATTTTTCGCTATGCGATCACTTTGCATGGCTGGCGGCCGCCCGGTCCTCTCCACATGTTGTCAGTATTGGAAGTGTGAAGTAGGCTAGGGGCTGGTGATGGCTTTACTGGTGGCTGTCCGTTTAGTCGAGAATGGCAAATAAAACGTTTTCATATATAAGCATCAAAAATATATAATTTGAGCACACCTCCCTCGTTTACACAGGCTAGTAGCCAGCACAGGATTATGGATAAACCGGTCCGTAATTAGTGGCCTGCCACTCTTTTTCTCGCACATGAAATCTTTTTGTAGGGCAGCTGTTTATTGTTATTCTTTCTTAAGGTCCGAATAGGTTGCTAGCCATTTATGTTTAGGTCAAACAAATGACAAACGTTTTTTTTTCTTAGGTTATTTAATCGGACCTGGGTTAAAGCGACAGCTTTATGACAGTCTTATGACTTTGTTTTAAAATGTTTAAATCGATAGTTTGGTAAACCTGTTCTCTATTTTGTTGATGTATGGTTGTCACACGAAGGTTAGAGACACACTTAGGTTATGGGTGATTGAAAGGTCTTACAAATTCAATTCGAGATGGGTGGGATTTAGTCTCTCGTCATTTCAGAGAATTTACTGTACTGAAATGTTTTTTTGTTTGCCCTGAAATACTGCAACATGTGCTGTTGATTTTTAAAATATATGTATTATTACATTGACATTTTATTTCCGCCAGGATTTGGATGAAGGACAGTCCACGAAACATGCGTTTGTTACAAATGTAGGCTAGACTAGATTTGTATCTAGTTTCCCCGTCATGATATTACATTAATTTGGTATCTGTTGCCTTATTCCAAATATTTTCACTTAATCAGTCTACACACAAAGTAACACATCGCATCCAAAATAGCCTATTTATAATATATGTTTTTGATATTTACTAACAGTTGTAGCCTACCTTAGAAAAAATATTCTCCAACAGGGTTTTAGGAACGTAAAGGTGGTAGAGTCTGTTTTACAGTAAACATTTTTGTTGATTTATGACAGTTATCAAAAGAATCTCCTTATTTAAAACTGTATGTAAAAATAATTAATGCTGTTGTTTTTAGGTAAATTGTATTTTTATTAGGCCTATTATTATTATTGTTATTATTATTATTATTACTATTACTATAATAAGCCTAGAATTGCTAAATAAACGACATCCCTGTGTTAGGCTAAAGGATTCATTGTCTTTTTGTCAAAAATTAAAAGACTTTTTGCCCCCTGCCCTTCCTCACCCGGGTGAAAGATTATGATTAGGCTTCCCAGTGTCCAGACGGACAGGGTGATTGATGACATCATATTAAGGTCATTTCTGCCTCGCGCTCATTTTCTTTCCTTGCTCGAGGCAATGCCTGCGCGTGCATTTATGTGGCAGCTTCCCCGCTTGCCCGCTTCCTTTGATCTTTGGGGACTTCACGCATGACGTGAAGAACAGCAATAATCAAAACACTATAAGCAAGAAAAAGTTCACTTTGGACAAACAGAAAATAAATAAACTCACCCTGTCAGTCGACTACCCACTGTTCGGCTGTTACCCCATAATTACCAGGCGTTTAATTATCCATCGGTAATTATACCATATTGTAAAGGAGACTAATTTGGCAAATTGGTTGAACATAATTAGCGTCAGCTCCACTCTCTTTATTTTCACGCATTCAATACATTATTGATTTATCAAATGATTTATTGATGTGTCAATAACAATCATTTTTTAACTAAAAAAGGTAGGCTATTTTCTGAGACATCGTAATTAATTCACTCGAGTAATTGCCCGTTCTACTATTTTATCGTTTCAGAAATGACTTGGGCACAATGGTTGATGAAGTGCGTATTACTTTATTTACCACACATCAACCAAAAAATTAATAAAGGAACGTCACATCTTATATCTTATATATACACATATATAGAAAGATTTCATGGTAATATGTGTTCCGAGACTGGAACCATGTTATTATCCGCCTTAGACATGTTAACATATATATTTTTACATATTCTAAAAGCATATTTGCTCACTGCTTTAGCCTATTCAGTTATTGAAATGTAAAAGTCGATGTGCTCAAACATATAATATATTGATGTAATTTCCAACAGATGCAAATTAACTGTGCAGAGAGCGTGAACTCTGGATGCATGCTGCATGATCCTTCTGCAAGGGCAGTAGCCTATACATATCATATAGAAACACATCTATGATTTCTTAGCCTATAATAAAGGCTGTAACAGTCTTGAACGCTATCGAATGTTGTTCTCCAGACTTAGTTTGGTGTGTGGACTTACTTTTAAGCGTGCGTCCCTCCCTGGTTGACACCTTATCCTCTACCTAGACATTTTATCATGCTGTAGTAATTTTATCATGTTGTGGAGACGCCCGTCCGCTGTAAGGTGAGAGAGCTGCGTACATGCACGGGACGAGGCGCCTGCACCAACAGTAGTCTCCGGCGGCACACTTTAGAGAGTGGGTCTGTAGCGGTCACATTTCCCATTTCCCATAGACACCCAAGGTCTTGAACCCAATTAATGGCTAATAATTACCAAGCCAGCTCCGCTTGTAGCCGCTTGTGTGACTTCATTACGCGCCGTACAGAAAAGGCCCCGTCGCTTCTGAATAAGGGGCCACTGTGACACTGCTCTCTGAAAGGACGCGCTGCAGTAGTGCGCCGCTCTCTTTATACACCTCTGAATAACAAGAGGCCAGTAATTGTCATTGATTTGGTGCTTTCTGTGTCTCAGCTGTGTTCCTTGTCAGCCTTGTGGCTGTCACTTTTTTATGGCGTCTTGGATAGTGGCTGAGTCAAAAGAATAGCTTATATTCTGATATGTTTGGTTTGCAGCAGCAAGTAGCCTATTTCTGAAATTATATATTAATAGATGTAATCTTAGTTTACATTTACTCTCATGCATTTGCATACAATGTTTAAAAACACCGTGTGTGTGTTTGTGTGTGTGTGTGTGTGTGTGGTGTGTGTGTGTGTGTGTGTGTGTGTGAGAGAGAGAGAGTTACAAAAACGATAGATATATAGATAGATAGATAGATACTTTATTGATCCCCAAGGGGAAATTCAAAACGGTGGAATACCAAAGGAATTAGCAGCTACAGTCAGTGTATAATTGAAGTAACACGTCTTTGTTTTGAAGTGCTCCGACTTCCTCGGTTCCTAACCGTGACTGGGTAGCTTTCACTCCTTATATCTCGTGTGGCGGGAGATGTTATCTGCGCGTAACCCTTAATCCGGAGCCTTGTCCTCTGTGGATAAAGCTTCGGTTTCACTCTCAAAGACGAAATCGCACCCGGGCGTCTGGTCTGACGTATAGGCCTCTGTTGTACTACGTCATGTGTGCGTCTTATCTTTGCACGTTGCGCATTGAATTTAATAACGGCCTCCACTGCACACACACACCTCTGCTACTAGCACCAGCATCGTCTTCAACTTCATTATTATTTTCCACTACCATGTAATGACTTGTAGTGGGAGCAAAAGGTTAATCTTGGGTGGTAATTAGTATTGTGCTCCTCTAGAGTAGCTACACTGGGTCCATAGTATGAGCATGGTGATTGCCCAGGCTGAAAGGTTTTGTTTTTAAATAAAAGAAAATAAACACATGAAACTGAAACATGCATTTGTATAGGGTGATATTAGTTTATTTGTTACTATCCATATAATTGCACAATGATGCAGCAGTCAGATATCCACATTTGGAAGATAATATCAAAACCAAACATGACAGTAAACGTCAAGCTGTCGGTGCCTGCGCGTCGTGGGAATTGCAGAGTTGGACCAAAATCCATTGAATATTCTCTTTAGCAATGCGGAGATGTGTCCATCAGGTTAACCATGACAAGGTTAACCCACAATGCCTTCATTAACCTGGCTAACTAAGATCATTCTTAAAAAATAAATAAAAAATGTATTTAATTATCTACAAAGCTTCAACCATTGAACCATAAGAGGATAAAGGAAAGAGAAAATGAAGACATTAAATCGGACACTGGTGTGGCCCTGGGTACAGGTCACCCCTCTTCCGGTTCGTGGGTTACAGCCAGTACCTTCCTGCAAAGAAACCACAGGGAAATGGCAACAATCTGGAGAGAAACTACTCCAAAAACCGTGGTTACAGAGCCATCCCGTCTCCAGGAGCTCATAAAATGGAGACGTTTAAATGACGCAGAAAAACGGTTCCCCAATGGGCAAGCGCAGAAGTGCAACACTTTCTTTACAAGTGTAATTACAGTTAATCGCTCTTTTTAAAAAAGGTGTTGCTAAAATAATTTGTCTTGTCTGGTGCGTGAGAGAAATTCGTTTCGTTTAAATTGTTCTGGATGCCGGCTGTAAACATGGCTTCACTCGAGCAACAGAAAGCTATTGTTGAGAATTGCTGAATGGCTCCTGCGTTTCTTCCGCACTCCCTTGACATATCAAATGTGGCTACAAAGGTAACGCTTGGGGCTCTGCGGCGTCAGCTTTGTAAAAATGGCTCCACAACAAACTGAAATAATGTTGATTTCCACCCCGTCACGTAGCCACACCCGGCATTCCCCCTACCTGTTGCGTTACCAGACTATCAGTCACGTTCAAAATATCTCTTCAGCATAGGTCTACCCGTGTTTTTTTTTCCATACACCTCAAACGTACCGTGTCATCTGCTTGTGTTTTTCTCTTTGGAATAAAGAGTAGCCTCTAATGCGGTTGTTTGCTCAACCTAATTTGCGAGTTTATTACACCGTGCCTGCCAGCCACCTAAATCCATTTAACACAAGAGTGGCCTCGGAAAGGTCTCAGAAATAATCCACTTAAGGCTTTCAGCAGAGCGGTACTCGGTATTCCGGCTGCAACATTTCTCAGACAATATTACAGGGTTGGCACTTTCCCTGGCGCGCAGCCGCAACGGTCTTATCAATACACTCTATTGGCTGCAGCAAAGCCAAGCTTCATTGATTGATATTCCATTTGATAATATTGTTGCCACATTCAAGATAAGACAGAATGCAGTTCTTTAAAAACCTCTGGTGTTGCGTTTTGAGTCAGATTTAATAACCTGTATCAGGTGAGAATGGATCTGCCAATATGATTGCTGTCTAGTAAGTTGCCTAAGCAAACACGAGTATTTGCATGTGCCATAGTCAGTTACTGATGTTTTTACCTTTATCATCCTAATTTATGGTCCTTATGAATAGTCCAATGTTTGGGTAGCCATTAGCTCCGGTGAGAAGGACAATGATTTTCTTTTAAGCTAAATCAGGTAACCAGGCCGTAGGCCACACTCAAACACATGCAACCTGCTCCAGTATTGTTATTTTTAGTATTTTGTTTTTTTTAAGTTTCTTTTATCAATGCCGTTGCTGCAACTGGTGCGTTTCGCATTCATCTCTGCTACGAGCACTTGTACTGCAACTTGTATCAACTTGTAGTCTATCACCCCCATGCAAAGCTGCCACTAGTTTAAGCTATCATTAAGACATTTAATGAGTTGACCAAATATCGCAATTCCACTGCTGCAGCCTTTGTTCTGTCCACTAATAGACCTATTGTAATCATAACGATGCATAAGATAAATGACTACATCGATACATGTCTTCTGATCCTTCATGGTCCCTAAATCGAAAGTTCACAGCGTGCTTTGATGTCGACTGCCGGCCGCCGTTGGCCAGCTGTCTCCTGGGAACTCTATCAAAGGCCAGATCCGGTCCATCACTTGAAACGGTGTGAGCCATTTAATACCACTCTCTGACATGGAAATGATTTTATCATTGGGGAATGGACCCTTTTATAAAAGGCGACGTGTTAAATTGTTTCTAAATTAGCATTAGACCGGTAGTCAACTCTTTCAGTGAAAAACATACCCATTTAAAACTCATGCTTTGGGAATGTAGCCTACTCTTGCAGGTGTGTACATGAGCTAGCAAGTAACCCATACTGGTAATAAAGCCATTACAAATAATTTATGAATGTCTTATGATCTACTAATATTGTAATGTTATTTTATTGAAGTTTGTATTCGATTTTGCATCATTCTCTTTTTATTCAATCTAGAAAATATAACAAATATGTAATAATAATAATAATAATAATAATAACAACAATAATTAATAATACGTATTATTATTATTATTATTATTATTATTATTATTATTATTATTATTGTTATTATTGTTATTATTATTATCATCATCATGATAATGGCCTGTTCATGGCCAGGATTGGCAAGAGCTGTCACCACGTTCAATAAACACTCGAACATTCTGGATACATGTGAGCTTAATGTGCCCTCCAAGGTCATTCTCTGTTTATTTCCAAAACTATTTTATATTTTGTTTCCAATGACACACAAGCATATAATTAATAATGACTTCCAGATGTAATTTGAGTAAATCCTGAAAATACATTATTTTAAAATAGAAATATATGTGTTTTGAAATGTGGACCCTGTATTCTTTTTTAGCGTCGTCAATTGCTAAACGTTTCGGCCTATCCAAATATTGTCTATAATCCTGCATAATTTCAATATAGGCCTACTGGAGATACACATTTTCAGATGGTTTTAAAAAAATCATAGGGCCCTTACACACTTCAGTTCACTGTTCACACGGATACTGCACGCATGCCACATCACTTACGCATGCACACACACTCAGCTGCCATTTAATACAGACAGCATTTACATGCAGAGACGCTTCAGACACAAGTGAAGACGTCTCGCGGCGAAGCGTCACGTGTCAAAACACCGGACGCATGAACGAGAGTGAGGCAGATGCTCGTGAGCCATACTTACATATAGTCGGGGTCTCTCGCGCTGCTTACCCGGAGCTGCATTCAGTCTCGAATTCGTCATATTGCTGTTGTTTTGATGTTGTTGATAAAATTCAAACAGTGCAGCAAAAAAAATTCTATTCCACCGGTATATCAGAGTTTGCATATACATATGTTCTGTTAGCTGTTCTGGAGCTCACATGTTCACATTCACTCACACACACTCACACACCTCCGCAGAGACTGCACGAGCGCTGCCGCATGGAGCGCCTGTCTCGTGCTGAGTCCACCAGGGAGGCACAGTAGGCTGCGCGCCGGGCTAAATCGCCAGTCCGGGTCACACCACCTCAACCTCACTCGTACCACACTGTGAAGTTTGCGCTAAATAAATAACATCACAAACAAGTCGGTTGAAGAATGATGCGTTTTTTTGATTATTATATGACTATAAAACCTCCCAAGTAGGCTAGGCTACATTGATAATATATAAAATAGTCAAAAAACCTAACATGCAGAAAATATACCTTTGCTTTATTTTACAGCTACAGTGACAGGAACTCAAGTCATAACAGTAATGTATTAAATATAGCATTAGGCCTCTATAGACTTAATAGGCTATTACAACAACAATAATGACAAAAATAATTGCCGTGTTGTATGTTTTTAAATGGATAACTATTCAAGTTCATTAACAGTGGGAGAGATATACTTTACCTCTTCGTTTCACCCCGGTGTGTCCAAGCTCTTAAACGGACGTGTAACGCTTACTGTAAATATTCGATTCGATCAGAATCACCTTGCACGCGGGGAGATGCGACCTTGACCCCGCATACCGGCGAGGCTGTGTCCAGCGTGAGACCGGATCCCGCAGGTTCGCGCAAAATAAGAGTTATAGCTCTTAAAGGAGTCGCGAGGAGAAGGGAGGGGGCGCGAGATGGTGCGGGGAGCGGGAGGGAGGGAGGAGGGAAAGAGATAAGTGATCTAAAGGAGAGACGATAGGACAAAAAGTGATGATGATGAATACATTGGAAAGTTTTTTGGCCCTGACGAGGGTGTCAGATTGAATGGCCTGTGCGCATGTGCGAAGGTGTCCAAACTGACAATGCTTGTGAGATGAAGATAGTGTTGTTGCTGCTTCTGGGCTCAAGGAGGACGAGAGGAATCTACAAGCCGACAAGATGAGATCCAAGGCGAGGGCGCGGAAACTGGCCAAAAGTAGGTGTATTTTCCCTTCTCTCACTCGAGCAACCGGCAGTCCGATACTTTGAACTCTCGTGCAGATAACTAAAGAGTCAGTTTCATTGATCAGTTCCTCTTAGTAACGTGTCTTTGTCCCGTATATTCCTTTTTTAAAAAGTAGGTATCCATCTGTGTGTGAAGGCTAAAATTCTCCGTAGTCTGTATGCCCACCCTTTTCGCCGTAGCAGCCTCGCTTTGCTTGTTCACAACGTCAGAAGTTATATGTGATGAAACAACACCGCTGGTGGTTTCGCTCAAATGATAAGGAGGTAAAAAGCCATAGCAAATCCATGTGAATGCTCCGCCACTAAATTCGCAGTTTTTGGTGCCGAATGTCGAGAAATGGCGAAGAATCGTTGCTCAGAAGTTTGCGAAAAGTTGTCGAAAGGGATAGTAACTTTTTTATTGAGTCCTTCCAAGTCTTGTGAAACAATATTCCAGGCGTTTAATAGTGGGCGCTCGTGCACTGCTCAAGGCTGTGTGCAACAGTGAATGAGGCGCGAGCTGTTCCGAGCAACTCATTCACCGACAAGTAGACGTGCTAGAGGAGAAAGGGAATTCGAAAGAAAACGATTATATTTTCTCGAGGATTTTTTTCCAAATGTATTTTTCTGCATTAGAAGAAATAACCTACACAAACCGGACTGCTGCGCTGTGTACGGTTTTCCATTTGGGAATAGCAATCAATAATGCCTTATGCAACAAACACATACTACTTTTGCCTGGACAGCTGCACTGTTCGTATGGGAAAAATACGTTTGTTCTTCTGAGGAATGTTTATACCCGACGTCATTTAAGAGTGTTTCCTTCTGACGTGTAATAACATTTTTATTGGATATTTTACTTGTCTGATGTTTCATGGAGTAGGCTTGTTTGTCAGTTATTATTCTTTTATTCATTTATGGTTAACTCAAATTAAGAACCAAAATAAATAATAGATAACAATAAATTATTTGACTGTGTTTACTGGTTGTTGTTTTGCGTTCATGCAATTTTATGATCTTAGAAAGCTGTAGTTTTCCCTTTGTTTGGCGCAGTTTTGCACTACATTCAAATGATCTTGCAAGGCCCGATTGAACTGTACAATTGTAACAAATATTTTGGAATAAATGTTATAAAATATTGAGAGCAGAAGAGACAACATCTTAAGATAGCTGGTAACGAGTATTGCTTTGGTGGAGGAGAGGATTTTTGCTGAGTACTGAATGTTCATTTTTACTAAAGAATGTTTGAGCAATGTAGTCGTGTTTGAAGGTTCTTTCGGCTCTTTCTAAAATAATAATAAAATGTATTTTCGAAAAGACAGCCTGTTAGTTAAATTCATTACATTACATACATGGTTATTATTAGTACATCCTTTCTTGTAATTTGATAACATATGTAGTGCATTACATATTAAATCATATATTGTGGGAAAATATTGACATTCGTGTATGGATCTTAAAACTAGAGTTTGTATTTTGTGGCCTGCTAGTTCTGCAAGTATTTTGTTAATTGCCTGCATGGTGCTGCGGTTGTGTGTGTGTGTGTGTGTGTGTGTGTGTGATGGCCTGTTGCAGCCTTGACGATTTTGTGTTGATCTGTTGGACGGGGCCCAGACTGCACACGTGTGATTACCTGTTGATCCGGGCGCTAATTAGGATAAATACACTCTTGCCAGACGGCACGTACCAGGACCTGCCTTGGCACTAATTAAATATTTCTCAAATTATTATCAAATGTTCACCGACAGACTATTATCAGATACAATTACTCTGACAGTCTGAGAAACGGGAGGTGATGTGGACACACGACGCTGACCCCGTTTTTGGGCAGATACCGGCACCGTTCAAAACAGGGCCTAAACACAGCTCTCCAAACGTTGTCTTCTCGAGTCAGTGACACGAGCTCAAGAGAGGTCACCACGCACGGGACCTCACTGAACAGCACCACAGCTCATGCACAAAAGAGCAATAACAGGTGGACAATGACGTCTCGCCTACACAGGGGTGTAGCCTATATATTTTTTTTTTTTACAGTGTCGAAAGTTGATGGTCACACGCCGCTTGCAAGTGTCTGAAACAAGCGGCAGGGGCCTGGTGAAACGCAGCGAGAGAGAAAGGGAGAATTAGGAGATGAAAGCCCCCTGTGAAAGTCAGTTTTAGGTAATTAGTTCGTGGAGACTCGGCCTCAGAGTTGCTGTTGTATGAACAAAGCAAAATTTTCTCCAACTCCTCGAGTTGTTCAAGTTCATCTGTGTGGAAACGCTCGATGGTGGTGTTTGATATGTGTAGTGCTTTTGTTCAGTTTGTAGGCCTACTTGATTAATATTCCCCTTTGAAAATTAGTAAAATATTGTGATGGCCTATAACCCAGTCCGTGACTAATTCTCATTGCGGACATATGCCTATCAGTCGACATGCAACCACAGAGGACCTGGGAAAGCAGCAGCGTCCATGCTTCCGTCTATTACATATCTCACTTTACAACATCGCTATGGTATAGCCTACATGTAAATACAGACAAGCAAAAACTGTAATAAAAAAAATATGTAGTTATTTGTTATTGTAGGTCGTTTCAAAAGATAAGGATGATGATTATGATGGTGATGACGATTATTATTATTATTATTATTATTATTATTATTATTATTGTTTATTAATGAGGTACAGAAGTTTATGGGAAGAGACGGTATTTATCTAATACATTTACTACATTTAGTGACTTGACTAAAATGAAGGGGTAGGCTACAGGTTCCTTTAAAAACCATTCTGATCGCAAAATCTGTTGCTATATTACAGGTATAATTAATTACAGGAAAGTCCTTTTGCATTTTAAAATGAAATTCTAATAAACAAGCAATGAATTTGAGGAAAGGCTTTGTGATGGCACTCAGTCGGAGAGAATGTAAATTGAATGCACCCCACCCCCTCTCTGGGCCCAAGGGAGCCGGTTATCAAGTGTGCGAGCCCCGCAACCTGGCCGACTGTGCGCGCTGCCCTCCGGCATAATTAGTCGTGGGTCCTTTTTTAAACAGCACATCTCTTAACAGAGACAGCGTGTTTAGTATGATCGTATTGGGGTGTGTGTATGTGTCTGTGTGTGAGCGCTGTTTTCTTACCTTTGGCGTTGCGGTTCAACTGTTTTTTTATGACTTGTGGTGTTTACAGTGGAATCTTTGAGGGCATTTATTTTAACAGCTTAGTAGCTTTAGTCATATGTCATATGCATAGCCTATATAATGGGACTTGTTGATCGGTTAGAGGTATAACATTCAATGTTACGTAGTTGTTCTACTTCTGATGATGCTTTTGTTGACCTCGGACCCCCCCACACACACACACACACACTCACACACAGTGTTTGTGTGCCATAAAAGATAAAAGCTCCCATGCACAGAAAGCCTAACATTATTATTATTATTATTATTATTATTATTATTATTATTTAGTATTATTTATTTATTTTATTTTTTTTACAAGAAACTTTGGCCTCAAATGGTCTCACATTTGCTGACTAGCCTACACAAAAATGTAATCTATTAAATATTAGTTATGTTGCCTATTCATATTGTTTTTAAGGTAATAGAAACTAAACAGACGACATTAAAACTCTCTTGCTAGGCCTACTTCGTAGGTTGTGCTGTCGTTTTGGTGTTTCCGTGCTTATTCAATTTAAAATGGCCTAATGAAAGCGACAGAAAGTGATCTGACATATGATAGCTTACTATTAAACAGTGCGCGTGAGCATAATGAATCTATGAATTAATAATATCTATTATTCTCACTATCACCACGACTACGGTGGTGATCACCGTCGAATAATTTTATATGGTGTTTAAATGCATACACGCGTAAGTGAGAATTCTTTGCTATTCATGGAAAATGTAGATAAATTGTTTCGTTGAGAGAGGTCGGCGCGAGAATCCGAGCCTTCCCCCCGGCTCGTGCTTCTGCTCCTGCCCGTTCCTGCCGCAATTTAAATGCACCAATGACGTCATTAAATAAATATGTCGACTGGACACTTATCATCGGGTATCAACACTCCGGCGAGCACAGAGGCCCCTTATGAGAAAGCAGTCGCAAGAAATTTGAGGTTTGTGAGAGAGCTGGGACACACACACACACACACACACACACACACACACACACACACACACACACACACACACACACACATATAGTAAAGGGGGGGGGGGGCACAAGAGAATAGTATTTGTTGGCAGAAGAGACATAATAGATGAGGGCTTGGTTTACTATATACTCTAATAATAAAAATATTTCTCCACACATGCCCCCTCCCTACTCTTAGCCATATACTGTACAAGCCATTCCATCCTCCTTTGACAAATGACTCACTCTCTTTCTCACACTCTCTTACACACACACACACTGACACACACACACACACACACAGGGCACTTCACCTCCCCATACCTGGCCCAGTGCGTGGGATCCAGCAGTGTGCAGGGCAGGCGGCTGTGGTGTGTTTTCATGAGAGTGTTGTGGTTGAGGCTGGCTGGCTAGGCTGCCCTGCTCCGCTCCACGCCTGTTGCCCTGTGTCGCTGTGCCCGTGCACATGGGGGCATGAAGCCATATCATGGAGCCTGGCTTTGCCCTCGTGTTTTGACAGATGCAATAAAACCAAGCCATGACATTGTAAACCGACAGTGTCAGCAATGCTATAGCAGCTCACCGCCTGATCGCCTGTCTGTCTGTCTGTCTGTCTGTCTGACCGCCTGTCTGTCTGTCTGTCTGTCCGTCTGTCCTTCTGGCTGGCCGGCCGCAGTGCTTCCACCGGCGCACTTGTGGTGGACAAACGCTAAAAAACCACAGCACAGGGGCGCTCGGCTGAGGGTCTGACCTGAGAGCAGTGCCTCATGGGATGCACCAGGAAGTCGAGCGAAAGCCAGCGGTGCGCAAAAAGCCCTGTATTGAAGCGTCAACACCAGATCCATAATCTCAGAGGTGTGAGTTTGTCTTTGATAAGGGGATCTGGTGAGAGGCGCGCATAAGTGCTGCCTTTTGTGTGAGTGCTCTAAGACGTGATAATGTCCCTAATGGATACAGAGAGAGAGAGAGAGAGAGAGAAATGACTGTGAGATAAATTAAGTGACATATTTGTTACAGGAAAAAGGGTGTTGCACCAGCACCTCGTGATACTGGATAGACATAGAGGTGTGTGTGTGTGTGTGTGTGTGTGTGTGTGTGTGTGCATGCATGCGCCAAGCCTACGAGGTGCCATGGCTGGATGACCTGATTAACACTGAGACAAAATGAAGCCATGTAGAATTTTAATGTTCTTTTAATGTTTGTAATAATCAACCAGTTCAGAGTGTGCACACACAAATGCTCCCTCTCTCTCTTCCTCCTCCACCCTGTCCTCTCTCTCTCTCTCTCTCTCTCTCCCTCGCTCTCTCTCCCTCGCTCGCTCCTTCTCTGTCCCTGAAGAGCCGTAGCTGTTGTGCCGTGTTAACCCCAGTCTTTACAAAGTGGAAAGGTTGAGTGTGTTTGTGTGTGTGTGTGTGTGTGTGTGGGACTTCTAGCAGGAGCTTGACTTTCCTGTGCCCGCAGAAAGAGAACGGGGGATAGATACGGAAGAGAGAGATGGAGGGGGTGAGAGAGGGAGGGACTGAGCAAGACCGAGTGAAACAGAGAGAGAGTTTGTATATGAGCTAAAGAGAGAAGAAGAGAGAGAGAGAGAGAGAGAGAGAGAGTGTAATGGGCGGGCGGGCGGGCGGGTGAGCGAGAGGGCTTGCCACCTGAAGCCATGCCGCTCCTTGAAGTGCCCTGTGGTTGGCTAGAGGTGAAGCGCCGTAAACTCGACCTTGCCCACCTCTGTGACACGTGACTCATGCTCCGCCACTTTCTGCTCCTCGGTGTGTGTGTGTCGGCCATTGTGATCTTCGGTGTGGGCATATATCATGTTTGCGTTTAGCTTTATGTGGGGGTGTGTTTGTACTGTATGTGGATATTCGTGATTTTGTGTGTGTGTGTGTGTGTGTGTTTGTTATTTGCTATTTGCTCCTGCAATATTCGGGTGGACGGATCAGAGTCATGTATTGTGTATTATTGTGTACTGGGGTGTGTGTGTCTGTGTGTGTGCGCACATTCATGATTGTGTATGGCTATTCATGAGTGTGTCGATGTGTGAATTCACACATATTTTTCCCATAATTATAATTTGTGTGTGTGTGTACTTCAATTCTTAGTGTTTGTGTGTGTGTGTGTGTGGATGTTAAATACTAGCGTGTGACATTAGTCAACACAATCATCGAGAAGCCTAGTAATGTTTCATTAAAAGCCCATACTTAATGGTTATGACATGGCATTGCAGTGGGCTCTCCCTGTAGCTTGGCTTGGCCTTCGCTGGACATCGTCCGTGTCTGTGCTGTATATATCCCAATCCATTCGGGCTCTAAAGCGGAGTGCTGCCAAGTCCATTGCGGCTCAGCTTCGAGCCGTCCCAGCTCCATTCTGGCTCTGCTGCGTTCTAGGCTGTCTCTTTATCTTAGTCAGTCGCTGGCTTTTACAGTGTTTTGGCAGTTATACGTGCGTGTCTTAAAGATGAGTTAGCACCCTGTGTGTGTGGTTTCGCTCCAAGGGATTTGTGCTTGTGTGTGTGTGTGTGTGTGTGTGTGTGTGCTCTTGCAATGAGGAAGCTGATGGATGGATGATGGTTGGAGCTGTGCAGGAGAACAGCGTGTGCTAGATAGGATAGTTTCTGTTTGTGGGGCTAATTATACCTTGTTCTGGACATTCAGTGTGTGTCTGTGTGTGTGTATGTTGAAAACAGAGGTTATCGTGTTACACAAGAATTTTTGTCTACTATCAGCTATCCTACACACACTCACACACACACACACACACACACACACACACAAAAAAGAGAGAAAATAAGGGCTATTTGTTTTTGTAAATGTTTGTATTCTCCCTGATCTGTTTCATTGTTTTCTTCTGCTGTTTTGATTTTTTATTAGTTGAAAAGGTGACTGAATGACTACAGAATAACCTTTGTGTAGTATTTTCTTTCATTATTATTATTTCTGGCCACTGTTCATTGGATACCAGGCTTTTGGAAATATTTTGACTTACTAGGCTTAGTGTAAGATGCAGACTGAAACCTTACACTCAGGTTTAGTGTTTTTTGACAGGGCTACCTTTTAAAATGCTGCACCAAAATGACAAGAGAGAAAGAAAGAGGGAGAGAGAGAGAGGACTATTGCGTTTCTCCACACTTTAACAAGGACTGACTCAGAGTGCGAATGAGGCCTGTGTAGAGCCTAATGTCACGTCACATCTCTCACTGGGGCATGATGGGACGCCATTTGTGCGTCAGCCCTCCAATCAGGAGCTCCCGTTGGAGTGGCACGGTCAGCCTGCACATGGGGAGGAACCCCCCCCCCCCTCCTCAGCACACACATACACACACACACGCCCAGGGGGTACACTTTTACTCCTGCAGTTTTGGGCACCCCGAGAAATAATTAGCTCTCGAGCATGTGTTCAGCGTGGCTAATTTTAGGCCATAAAATGTCTCACGTCGAAGTTCCTGCCCAGAAAGTGCCAGTTAAGCTGCAATGGCTGCGTGCACTCTCGAGGGGCCAGGCGGAAGGTGCTTGCATGCATTACTCTCTGGAAGTCAAATTAAGATTGTGATGGACAATGAAAAGGTCGACAATTTGTACACATAAATTGGGGCCTGATCATTGTCTTTCTCCATTTAGCTTCAGACCCGCGGAGCAGAGTGTGCGAGTTGTGGAGTTGCTGTTTTTATAGCTTAATATATAGTGAAGAAAGAACATTGCATATTGTGTATATATTTTGACACGAAGCTATACACATTATTTTTAGTTGGCGTAAAATTAAAATAGATTTTTCATGTTGTGTAGCATTGTATTCCTGATTGGTTTTGTGTGTGTGTATTTGTGTGTGTGTGTGTGTGTGTGTGTGTGTGTGTTTGTTCATGAGAATGTGTGTGTGTGCACGTGTGTGTGAATATGTGATACTTGGCTGCGACTGTGCCATGCTAATAAGTGGACATCCTCCCAGTTATGTTAAGTTGGGTGGAGGCCGTGTGTGTTTGTGTGTGTGTGTGTGCGCGTGTAGAGGGGGGTCAGCAGCCTTGGTGGTTTTGGCACAGATGACTGTATTTACAACACCCTCTTGTTCCCTGGCAGTGTTGGCCTGTGCTGTGAAGCCACACTCATGCAGTCTGTCCCCTGCTCACTGCCTGCTCCCCTCATCCTCCTCCCCCCCTCTCCTCTCCTCTCTTCTCTTCTCTACCTCTCTCCTCCTCCTCCTCCTCCTCTCCTCTGTACTCTTCTCTCTACCTCTCTCCCCTCCTCACTTTTACTCCTCTCATCTTTTTCTCACCTCTCTCTCTGTTTCTTTCCTCTTCTCCTCCTCTTCTCCTCCTCTTCTCCTCCTCTTCTCTCTTTCTTCTCTTGTCTTCTCTTCCCTTCTCTGCCCCGTCTCCCCTCCCTGGAGCTGTTTTGTCGGAGACACAGCCCCAGACCTTGATGTTCCATCCTGGACAGATAAGGGCTGCTAACGTTGCCCCTCCTGGGGGTTCTTCCAGAGGGATGAATTTAGCAGGCGGCCCTTTCATGTCCCTGGCTAACGCCGGCCTGTTCAAAGCCCCGGGTCGCTCTTCTGTCGTCCCGCCACGCTTATCTCCGCTCCAGCCGGCCTGACCCTGCCCCGTCTGCCGTGTCATTAACACAAAGATGGGTATGTAGTGTCTCATTAAAGCCCATTAACATAGACCCAGAGAGGACACCGAGAGCCAGAGAGGGAGAGAGAGAGAGAGAGAGAGAGGGAGCAAGAGAGTGAGAGGGAGAGAGAGAGAGAGAGAGAGAGAGGGAGAGGGAGCAAGAGAGTGAGAGGGAGAGAGAGAGAGAGAGAGAGAGAGAGAGAGAGAGGGAGTGAAGGAGCAAGAGAGTGAAAGGGAGAGAGAGAGAGAGGGAGAGTAGGGGATTTTCGGCGCAGAGATCAGATTCTTTGAGTTGCCATGATAAAGGATTCTTTTTTGTGTCGCCAAGAGACCGTCCTGAGATACTCAGTAGGACTCACGTCACGATGCCTTTTCTTTAGTTTCTCTCTCTCTCTCTTTCTCTCTCTCTTTCTCTCTCGGTGAATACTGCGATAGGTAGGATAATTGAGCTGTCACTATTGAGTGAGTGTTTCTGGCAGTTTGGGCCAGTGTTTGTTTAATGCTTAACTTTTTCTGAAAAACTATGAAGTGTGGAGTAGAGGAGAGGCGACGGGAGGACAGGAGGAAGAGGAGGAGGAGGAGGAGGAGGGAGAACGCTGTTCCCTGATGAATGTAGTGCTTATTTTACTGCCTCTTCAAGTAGGCCTGTCCATGAAAATTGGCTTAATTATATCAATGGTGTGTTTCTTTCTTTCTTTTTTCCCTTCAGGTTTGCAACACAATTAGCCCATCTAACCAGCTGTAATTTATTTTCATAAAAAATGAAACGGCTGGCACGTTGATTATGGCCCTCCCATGAGAGCGTGCCGTATTGGTGTGTTTAATTTCATTAACCAAAGTGCGGTGCACTGGAAAAATCTAGAAAAATCTCAAGCAGCCGGCGTGTTCTTAAAATGCACTTCAGGGCCAACGTTCTACACAAATTATTACGACATTACATCGCAGGCTCGGTCAGTGAGTGGACAACTGCGCTGCACACTGCCTCGGCTGTGTGTTTGAAGAGGGGGAAAGAGTCAGTGTTTTCTTTGGTGCTTTATCAAGCTTTGTCTCTGTGTGTGAACAGCCTTTTGTCACTTTGGTGCATGCAGTTGAATAGTCTCTTATGGGTGCACATGTGTTTATTATATTATGCAGAAAACATGTGTAGTGGGAGTGTTTTTCTAAATTGATTGATTTATTTGGAGGGCGAAGAAACATCAGCTTAAACTCACAAACACAGGGAGAGCATGAGTCTGTGTGTGTGTCTTGTGTGTGTGTGTGTGTGTGTGTGTGTGTGTGTGTGTGTGTGTGTGTGTGTGTGTGTGTGTGTGTGTGTGTCTTAAATAGCATCCGAGCCAAAGGCTCAGAGGTCAGACAGTTAAAGTCACCATATTCCCCAGATACACATGGCGAAATATTTACACTGCCTCCCCCGCCATCATGATCCCCCGCCCCCCTGGCCTACACCCTCTTACAGACTCACAGGCTTTGGTTTTCCCCCAGCCCATCATTATGTCATAACAAAACATAATGGCATGTTAGTATTTGCTTTTTGGTCCGAAAGACGACAATGTAGAAGAAGGAAAGGGGGGCTTTTAAATTCAGAGAGACAAAAACCCCCCCAAAACAAAACAAAAAAAAGCGCTTAAGATCTTCCATCAGACTGTTAGCACAAACCGTTAAGGAGGGGTTTCTTGAGCCTCAGCAAAACATTTCAAGATGGCCCATTAACTTCAGTCCTCCAGCACACTCTCCCTTTACTCTGCCCCGCGCGCCTTCTGCCCCGGCCTCCCCCTCCCCCTGCCGATGTTGCCCCTGCCCCTGCCTCTGCCTCGGCTTCTGCCCCGTGCCTCCGACTCGTCGCTTTGTCTTGGCCGGCTCCGGTTCCGCGGTAACGATGAGCCCGCGTGTGAAAATATTGAATTGCAAAAACATCCAGAGGAGCGAGAAGAGAGAGAGAGAAAGGGGGGAGAGAGGGGAAGCCGTGTGAATGGGCCTTTCAGCGGCCAGAGCAGACGCGGCTAACTGGGGGCACTGAGTGATGGACAACAAATGGCATTCAGGGGCCACTACTGGGGGGTGGGTAGTTTTGACCAGACACCAGCACTGGAGTAGGGGGTAGGGGCACTCTGGACCCACCTGGGACACCACACAACAGCAGTGGCTGATAACTCAGCAGAGAGAGAGAGAGAGAGAGAGAGAGAGGAGAGAGAGAGAGAGAGAGAGAGAGAGAGAGAGAGAGAGAGAGAGAAAGGGGCGGGGGTGGGGAGAAATGGAGATTTGAGAAAAAGAGTGTGAGGCTGAGAGAGAGATGAAGTGTCAAATGAAATGAAGCTAAGAGAGAGAAATGGAGAGAGAGAGAGAGAGTGAGAGGGAGAGAGAGAGAAATGGAGAGAGAGAGAGAGAGAGAGAGAAATGGAAGGAGAGAGTGAAAGGAAAGAAGAAGGAGAGTGTGTGTGTTTGAGGGAAAGAGAGAGACATAGGACACCACCACTCACTTTTGGAGTGAAAAGAGTCTCCGGCTTCAGTCACACATTTGGTCTGAATTACTCATCGCCAAACTCAAAACGACACACAACGCTAGACTACTGCTGTTTTAGGCATTTTCCACAAAATACTTCTACAACAAGGACTGGGCCTTAGCTTAGTGTACAATGCAAGTGAACAGAACTAAGTGTACATTGCAAGAGAACCGTTAAATAAAACTACAGCAATACGTTCCATAAGCCCAGTGTCCGTGGAACAATACTAACACATTCATAAAGTATTCTGAAGCATTCATATTGCCTCATTAAAATGAATCCGCTCATAAAGCGTTAAAAGTTTTATAGTGTAAACCCTTATAGCCTGAATTGGACCAGCCATACAAATGTTGGTAATAAGAGTTGTGTAGGGCTTGTAGTACAGCATTATAAGGCTTTATGAGTGCAGTCATGTCTAGTCATATCGTTTTGTCGTTTTGGGATGCATTTTGAAGACTTCTTTTATAAGGCTTTTTGGCTACTAGGTTTTAGGGAAGTGCTACCAAAAATCCCATTTCTGTGTTGTGAGAAAAGAGACGCTGGCTGCTATCTGAGAAATAGTTCTGTGAAGGCTGATCACTCTGTGGCTGGCGCAGCCCTGACCAGCCGGTGGGTACAGGCCGTATTTACGCAAAACTGGACACCCTGTCCAGTCTGAAATCAACCCAATGAATCCCCCCCCCTCCGCTCCCCCAAACCAAATTAGTTGCCTGGGTAGAAACGGGGGCTAACACACACACACACACACAGACACACACACACACACACACACGCACACTCTCAAACCACAAACACACACAAACACACATTCAGATCGGCGGATCCCCCAACCCTGGGCATAAACTGTGTGTAAGTGACACCGTTGGTCACTGTAATCAGCGAGTATAATGACAAGACGTTCTTTCTGTGTGGTGAGAGGCTGGTCCATAGCTGACCTCTCATTAGAGCTCTGTGTTGGCCAGAGCCAGAGCATATTTCTGCCGTGTGTGTCAGCAGGGAGGTGGCTTCAGTGATGGAGTGGCTGTATGGTGGAGTGTGTGTGGGTGTCTGTTTGTATGTTTCAATGTTTGCATATGTGTGTCAGTGTGTGCATGTTTTTTTATTATTTTTTATTTAGATTTTGACGTGTGTGTGTGTGTTGTGTTGATTGTGTGTGTGTGTGTGTTTGTGTGTGTGTGTGTTCAGTGTGTGTGCTCATAATATCATGTGAGCATGTGTGTGTTTGCGTGCGTCACACGTATGTGCGAGCACACTCTGGCATGTGAGTGTGTGTGACTGGAGGGTGTCTCTGTTGCTCTGGACGTGACTCACGCTGGCTGCCAGATAGCGGCTGTTGCATTCTGGATCTTCCCCTTTGGGTCCCCTGACGCCCCTTACACACACACACACACACACACACACACACTGATGCTTCTATCTCAAGCATATGTTAGCGTGCTG
>NC_063192.1:16044048-16049048 GCF_017589495.1 Alosa alosa
CAGCAAAAATCAAATCCCACCTACTTTTAGCACGCATGCACACACACACACACACACACACACACACACACACACACAGACATACGCACAAAGACATCTGTCTTTCTATGAGCATGATCTCTCTGTATGGCATTATAGGTGTGAGAGAGGGAGAACATGTGTGTGTTTCAAGACAAGAGCTTTTAAAAGAAAATAAACACACTGTGAGCTAGGGTCTCGTCCTCTAACCTGAGACGCACACACACACTTTGAAACTGATATTACAGGGGCCAGGGCGTTAAAAACCCTTTTTCCGGCTTGTGGGATCTTTTTGGGGATTCACACATATTGCTTCATTTAAACATTTTAGTCGTTGTCGAGTCAGGTGTGTGTGTGTGTGTGTGTTTGTGTGTGTGTGCATGAACTATAGTGCAGACTCAGAGTAAATCTGATAGGACTGTTGTAGATAATTCATGTTATTTGCTCCTCATCCTCTGCGTCGCCCTTCACGTGTCTGTTTTTCTGTCTCTTCCGATAGCCGCCTCACAGCCTGGATCACGTCCACTTCTGGGTCACACCTGCACACCCACTGTCCATCAGAATCTGATGATAGTTACTTGAAGAAAAAAAAACATCTAAATCATCTTGGCTCTGTGTGTATTTGCATGTAGCTGTAGAAGTGACCGTTCATGTTGTTGTGAAAAGTGGGTGTTTTTACGACCGCTACTGATTGAAGGGGTGTCTCATGTCTTGGATGCATAGTGTGAGTGTGCACGTGTGGCTGTGTGGAAAGTGAACTCTCTCTGTGTGTGTGTGTGTGTGTGTGTGTGTGTGTGTGTGTGTGTGTGTGTGTGTGTGTGTGTGGCACTGCATAAGGGCAGTGTGTGTGTGGTCTATAGTGTGACTAAGGTGCTGACTGCTTACAAGAGATGATCAGGGATTACTGTACCAGCTTAGGCCTTCATCCTTATGCATCCACACGTACGTGTGTGTGTGTGTGTGTGTGTGTGTGTGTGTGTGTGTGTGTGTGTGTCTCTGTGCCAACTCAGGAATTCCGTCTTGCGTGCCATTGTGTGTGTTTCATATCAGCATTGCCACACACCCCTCAGTTGAACACACACACCAAAAATCTCTACGGCTCTGGACACACAGACACACAGACACACACACACACACACACGTTAAAGCAGGACTTAGCGGGTCTCGTGGTGTGAATTATGTTGTGTTGAGTAGATTTCATTTAAATCACTCAGTCTGGACCCAAGTGCTATACATTTGTTTTAAGGGGTGTTTATTTGTTAAGGTACATTCTAGAAATGTCTTGCATATGTATGCATATCCTTAAGTGTCCCTGTGTGTGTGTGTGTGTGTGTGTGTGTGTGTGTGTGTGTGTGTGTGTGTGTCTGTCTGTCTGTCTGTCTGTCAGACAACTTTAAAATTTACATGGTGTATTTCTTACATGAGCTGATGAAATTTCTTACATGAGATGATGAAATACGGCCTGTGTGTATGTGTTGTGTGTGTTTGTGCATTTGTGTTTGTGTGTGTGTGTAAGTCTTTGGAGAAGACAGTGGTGACTCCATCTTCTTTCACCAGCTGCCCAAACACTGTGTGTGTGTGTGTGTGTTTGCGTTGTTCTGTCTGCTTTCTCCAAATGACGGAACACTTTAAAGAGCAGTGAAAGGGAAGAGAGTGAAGGACCCCCACACACACACACACACACACACACACACACACACACAGACAGGCAGAGAGGGTGGACTTGATGAAAGTGGATAAATAGGATTGTTTTTGCTGGCAGGGCGAGAGAGGCTTTGAGACGCTGGGAGAGAAAACACAAATAAGAGGTATTTATTTTCAGGGCTGCAGGTGCCGCTCCGCAGCTTATTGCTCTAAAGTGACGGCCTGTCCCGGCCAGCACACGCTCTGAGCTCTGCACCACACACACACAGCCAAACACCACACCATGGGTAAGACTAAGAAAGTCACGTGTGTGTGTGTGTGTGTGTGTGTCTATGTCTGGGTGTAAGTGTGCATGTATGTGTTGAGGGGGAATACAAGTCTGTCGTCATCTTTCGTCTGGGAACCTTGGTGTTGGTCCACACACACACACACACACACACACACACACACACACACACACACACAGACACACACCTCTCCCCACCCTGGGCTGGCTCTTAAGAAAGCATTTCAATATTAATGAACAATGGTCTGGACAGGGTGCCCCTGGAAAGAGGAGATGCTAGATAGGGCGCAGGGTGGAGGGGATTATTTTTACAAGAATGAAAGGATGTTGTTCTGGGTCCACATCGTTCCCCCTCTCTCCTCTTTCTCTCCCTCCCTCCCTCCCTCCCTCTCCCTCTCTCCTCCCCTTCTCCTCTCTCTTTCTTTGCTACCCCTGTCACATCAGTCATGCATGCACTCCACAGTTATGAAGTGATGATGGAAATAACGAAGCCTGTCCTAAAATAATGGAACATGTGAGTATGTAAGTCTGTGTGAAGAAGTGTGAGTATGTAAGTCTGTGTGAAGAAGTCGGAGGTGCGGTGTTGTTGTAAAGCTTTTGAAGGCTTGTGAACGCTGTGAGTGAGTGTGAGGACGCTGGGATGTCCACTCACTTCCATCCACTTACCTCCGTCCACCACCTGTCAGTCAGTCAGTCATTCATTCCGATGTGTTGACCAAGGCCCGGATGTCACCTGGACCGCTGGCAGAGGAGTAGGGCCCAAATTTAGCCTAGCCAGACACCATTACTGAAGCCAACTGCTTCGCTTGCGGTTGTGTGTGTGTGTGTGTGTGTGTGTGTGTGTGTGTGTGTGTGTGTGTGTGTGTGTGTGCACTGACATTCGACTAATCTGGCGCTAACTGTATTTTTAAACGTTTGGCCGGAAGTCCATTTCTAGTGGAGTAATGTGCTTTATATTGTGACGAGGGGGAAAAAGGGTTGAATAAAAATATGAAATCTCAGTTAAACAGGAAAATTTGATTTTTTTTCTTGTATTATTACTGAGGGCCCGTGGCTAAATTTTTAAATATTATTACAGCAAACACCTGGGCCCTATTTGACACTCCATGTGTGGATTGAAATCAGAACAGGGAAAAGTACTAAAAAAAAGAGAGAGAGAGAAAGAGCAGACAGAAATAGGATGAAAAAAAAGAAAAGAGGAAAAGAAAATGGTGAAAAAGAGAGAGAGAATCTGAAAGTACAGCACAAAAAGACAGACACAAAAGAAGACAAAAAAAAAAGAATTAAAGGTATACTGGTGAACAACTGGAGTGGAGCAGACGTATTTATTTTCCCAGAGTGCATTAGGGCGAGGCGGCCAGGCTGCGTGTGGTGTCCGATGCGATGCGAGCGCTGGAGAGGGGCTGTGGGGATGAGCTCATTCTCTCAGCTGGGGGTCTGTGCTGCTGAATGTTAACTGTCATCGGCACCATTGCTGCATTTGTAAGCCACTTCCTTTACACTGTACAGGGTGAACTCTCTCCCTCTCGCCTCCTGCTGTACACACACACACACTCTCTCTTTCACTCTCTTCTTCTTCTCTCTTTTACTCACTTCTCTCTCTCTCTCACACACACACACACACACACACACACACACACACACACACACACACACACACACCTACACACACACACACACACACACACACACACACACACACACACACACACACACAAAACCATCTTCTCCCTACTCTGTTGGTCTTCTGCCCCGATGTACAAAAACATGGGAGCGTTTTACCACTGACAGCACTAACCACAGCAATATGGAAGACAGTCATTAATGGAAATAACCCTGAACCTCTCTGTGTGTGTGTGTGTGTGTGTGTGTGTGTGTGTGTGTGTGTGTGTGTGTGTGTGTGTGTGTACAAACGTTTAACGTGCTGAAGCATCCATAATGTGATTTCTCTTGTGCGGGGACTCCTGATTCGACCCCAGTGGCCTTGATTGAATTACAAGCCAGGGGTCTCCCCGCGTTAGCGAGATCCGTTTCCAATCGGCCGGGTCATGCCCGACTCCTCATTGTCTCTGCCTGAGTTTGTGGCACACACACACACACACACACACAAACACACACACACACACACAGAGGAACCCCCTAATCACATCTAAGAGGTCACAAGTGGTTTTGTTTGAGTCCCCCCCCCCCCTTTCACTCCATCCCTTTCAATTGTGCGCATTTCCGCTAAATTGGATTTTCAATCGCGTTGGTGTTGGACATGAGGGGAAGCGTTTGAAGTGCGGGACCCCTCTCTGAGCGTGCTCCTTGCGGGGATGGGCCTCCTTATCGCTGTCTCTGTCAGCGCAGACATTGTTAATTACCTGTTTCATTGACTGCCCAGGGCAGAGGAGGAGGAGGAGGAGGAGGAGGAGGAGGAGGAAGGGGACAAAGACAAACAAAATACAATTTGGCCTACGTTAGTTTCTCCCCGTGCGTTAGCCTCATTGGTCCCACTTGCTTGGGCTTGAGTAGATGAAAATGAATAAGAAGAGGAAGGAGATGAGGGAAAAAAACAACAACTTTTCTTTGATAGCGAACAGTCCTCCCACACGCTGAGGCTGGTGTGTGGAGAGAGAGGAAGCTACATGTGGAGGAGGAGGCGTAAAACGTGGAGGGCAAGTGAACATGTTGTCTACCCACACACTTAGGGCCAAGACATCATAATAAACAGACCCTCTCACTACCACAGAGTTTCATTGTGTTTGTCCCAGTGGGAGAAGAAAAAGATAGAGGGAGAGAGAGGGGGAGGGAGGGAGAGAGAGAGAGAGAGAGAGAGAGAGAGAGTAAGATGGGGCACACTGCAGATGAATCGAATCAGAGAGCAGCAAAGAAAGAACGAGGTTCAGAAAAAGAGGAAGAAAAGATTTAGGCAGAGAAAGAGAGACAGTGTGAGCGGGCCTGGTGGACAAGGCTGTGTGTGTGTGTGTGTGTGTGTGTGTGTGTGTGTGTGTGTGTGTGTGTGTGTGTGTGTGTGTGTGTGTGAAAGGAGCCATTCTTTAGCCCCTCGTGG
>NC_063192.1:16051548-16066548 GCF_017589495.1 Alosa alosa
CTGTTACTTCCTCTCTCTCTCTCTCTCTCTCCTCCTGACTCGCTCTCTTTCTCTCTCTCGTTACCTCCCTCGCTCACTCCATCTCTTTTTTCTCTCTTTCTCTGGAGCAGGACGACAGGGGGAGGTGGAATGTCTTGATGAAGCATTTTCCTCCCATGCCACAATGGATCTTCCTCTCTTACACTTTTTCCCACTCTGGTTCTCTCCCTCTGTCTCTCTCTCTCTCCATCTCTCTCTCTGTCTCTCTCTCTCATGCTTGTTTTTTCTTTTGACCCCTCAATAGTCTCCTTGCATTTACTTCTATAGTGCCTCTTTCTTTGTCTTTCTCTTCCTCCTCTCTCTCTCTCTCTTTCTCTCTTTCTCTCTTTCTCTCTCTCTATCCCATGTCCTGAGTAGTTGTTTGAGTTAGACGTTGTGAGTTGTAGACGTATGTAGGGAGCAACGGTTCATTCTACCACAAATGAGGCCTATAGAGAGAGCTTGACAAGTGTGTGTGTGTGTGTGTGTCTGTCTGTGTGTGCATGTGTGTGCATGTGTGTGTGTGAGAGTACGAGAGCTCTCTCCCTGTGCCCAGACTGTGCAGTCACAATAGGCCCGGCTTGGCACATGCAAAACTCATTTAGCAAATCAGCCCAAACAAGGCGGGCCCAGGGTGCGCGGGCTGCTCTAAATAGAGATGGCTATCTGATCCCTGCGCAGAAATGAAACATGTCACAGCAAATTACGGCCATGTTTTTTGAATTACCAAGAGGCCGTTCCTCTCTCTCTGTCTCGCTCTGTCTCCCTCCTTACGTCTCCCTGTCACTCTTCTTTTTTCTTCTCTCTCTTTCTCCCCCCTTTCTCTTCATCTCTCTCTTCCTCTCTTTCCCTCCTTCTCTCTCTCTCTCACTCTTTCACTCTCTCTCTGTGACGAACACCAGTCAGACGGGCCGCGCAGATCCTGGGCAGTCGGTGCTGTGCTGGCCTGGGCTGCTGCGTTTCTGAGGCAGTTACTCTCATATGCGTGTGTGTGTGTGTGTGTGTGTGTGTGTGTGTGTGTGTGTGTGTGTTGCTCTGGAACAAATAATGTGAGCAGGGCTGACTCATGGCAGAAGCAAATGAGGAATGGGGGGGGTGGAGCGCAAGTCATTCCTCTGGCTAAGTTTGGGGCATCATTTACTGAAATTGGCCCCGAAAACCTCTGTGCAATAATAACCACATCCTCCGAGCATCCTTGGTGCAGTCTGTTTTTATAGCTGGAGGATGGATGGGGAAAAACTATTATTAAGGAAAAAACTAGAGAGAGAGAGAGAGAGAGAGAGAGAGAGAGAGAGAGAGAGAGCAGATCAAGTTCAGACTGGGAATGCTGACACGCACAGACACACATCCAGACGTACTCAAAATGTAAAATGTGTCAGTGATCTGAAATCCATCTATTCTCATCTAGAATCAGGTTTATGACTGCACTCAAATGGACGGAAATACATACTAAATGAAATGAAAATGAGGGAAATGTTGTAAAGCGGACAGAGCTCTGGCAGAGAGGAACAAGCCCCCGTCCAAAATAAGCCAGGGGAAGAGTAATATTGCTGTCAGCTTAATGAGTGTTCATCCAGTTTGTTATTTTAACACGCCGTAGGTGAACTCAGCATTGATGTGGTATGAGTGTGTGTGTGTGTGTGTGTGTGTGTGTGTGTGTGTGTGTGTGTGTGTGTGTGTGTGTCGTGCGCGCTTGTGGACTGGTAGAGATGCGTGACAGCTGGTCTATTAAGTATGTGACCTTCAGCAGGTAAGGGTGATTTATAATAGAGTCTTGCTTTGGATGGCCAGTTCATTAGCTGTGAATCATGGGGACAGGATATGCCAAGACTTCTCTTTACTAAGAAGGAAGACCAAAGGATGACGGGGAGATGGAAAGAGACTGAGGTGTGTGTGTGTGTATGTGTGTCTGTGTGTGTGTCTGTGTGTACATGTGTGTGTGTCTGTGTGTGTGTGTATGTGTGTCTCTGTGTGTGTCTGTGTGTACATGTGTGTGTGTCTGTGTGTGCGTGTTTGCACGTGTGTGTGTGTGTGTGTGTGCATGTGTGTGTGTCTGGGGGGTCTGTTCTTGCCCACTGTCTGACACAGGCATGCAGGTATGAGTGTAAGCAGGGCTATCCTGAAGGAACAATTAGACTCAGCTTCCTCCTCTCCCCTTCTCCACTCTCACTCTCAGTCTCTCTCTCTCTCTCTCTCACTCTCTTTCATTCGTTTCTCTCTGTCTTTCCTCCTCTGCTTTCTGTTAGTCTCCCTCTTGTTTCCTCTCCACTTCTCTGTCTTTTATCCTGTCTTCCTGTCTTTCTCTGGTTCCCATTAGTCCTGAGTCCTGTCTATCATGTATCTCTCCACCCATCCTCCAGATATCCTCTGATTGAGGCACCATCCACCTGACTGCCCCCCCCCCCCCCCCCCACACACACACACCTAGACACACAGAAGGCCCATTTCCATTAGAGGAACCGGAACATAGTTTTACAGGGCTGGGGCTGTTTGTTTCCGTTTCCTTTAGACAAACCGTCCCGTAACGCAATGTTCCGGGAACTTCTACGGGGCTGAATTGAGTCCCTGGCTTGAGGTAGGTACTTCAGTGTGGCCCTGAAAAACTCCTGAATAGTTTCACACACACACACACACACACACACACACACACACACACACACACACACACACACACACACACACAAGTGAGAGAACAAACACTTTGTATGTGATTGACCTAAAGCCTAAATTAATCTGTCCCAATAACACAGTTCCCACAGCGTTAAGTCAGTGCCCACGCCCAGCTGTCCAGCGGTGCCCAGAGGTGGCCTGTGGTGCCAGCTGCCCAAGGTTATTGCATTTCCTCCCTGCGGCTTCCAAAACTGAATCTCCCCTTAGACATGGAGAGACTATCAAGACCCAGCGGGGGAAATTACATTGAACCAATCACGGTCCAGGACGCTGTGTACTGAACGACTCCAGGAGAATTATCCTCCATCCCGAGTCAAGAATCAATCAGTCCTCAGCTGCCAAGTGACCAGGCAAATATTTACTTTACCCGGTGACAGAACTGTAGTCTTCTCGTCATTTTGAAAAGCGAGACGCCAAAAAAAGACGGAACCAAATGAGCGGCTGCGGTGGAAGTGTGGAGTGAGGAGAGGAGAGGAGGAGAGAGGGAGAGCGGAGGAGAGGAGAGGAGGAGAGAGGGAGAGCGGAGGAGAGGAGAGGAGAGAGGGATGAGCGGAGGCCTGGTTTAGGAGGCGGCTTGGCCGGCCGGCCTGTGTGAGCGACGCACAGATATCCATCTGGGTTTTGTCATGTTAGACATGGGCCCGTGTCATTTTCTTCTGTAATTAGGGAGAGATTTATTTTGCTGGGCTCCCTCTGGGAAGGGTTTTTATGTGGCTCGGGTTTGGAGCGCGCTCACTCGCTCGCTTGCTCGCGAAGGAAACGCTTCATCCGCCATCTTACATTCACAAACTAAACATTGTGAGCCCGACTTTTTCCGCTTTTCTTTCACCTTTTGTTTGAGTGCATGCAGACACTTACAGATTTAGACACATGCCCACACACACACACACACACACGCCCACACACACACACGCACGCACACACATGCACACGCACACGCACACGCACACGCACACGCACACACACACACACACACACATACACACACACACACACACACACTCACTCGCATGAACACATGGCTAAATATGCACACACGCAGACACTTGCATAAAGACATGTCTATACATACACACACACACACACACACCCACACACAAGTTGACCACAATTCCGTGATTTATTATCTAAAGGGTGTGTGTGAGCGAGTGTTTCATGTTTGTACATTGGTTTTGTACAGATCCCACACACACACCCATACAGACACATACACACGCACACACTCCTAAGCTAGAGTACGTGATTTGTTGTCAGGGGGCCTTATGTAATAATATATAATTTAGAACCGAACTAAAAGTTATTGCGTGGCCACAGTCCAATCCCCCGCTACGCTAATGAGAGAACAAACCTCCACTCCCACTGACACACATCAAGACAGCTCTATTCCCCCAAAGCAAATGTGCTCAGGCAAAAACACAAGGGCACACACACACAACTCCACCCCCCCACACACACACACACACAGACACACAAACACCCAGGCATATGCATACACACATACACACATATATTCACCACCCCCACACACACACACACACACACGTAGACACACACACTACCACACACACACACTTCCCTCTCCTCAAATGAACAAAAACTGAATCACATAATCGATACCTTTCAGAGCCCACAACCCCCCCAACTTGATCAATACAGCTCAATATCCCCGATCAGGGCCTTTTTTTCCATAATAATTAAGGCAGTTCTCCATGCGGGTACAGAGAGGCACTTACAGCCACAGTCCTGCGTGATGAGAGGTGATATATGGGCTACTGCCAACGCCAGGGAGGTAAATCAAAACTCTCCATAAAGGAGGAGGAGGAGGAGGAGGCTGCTAAGTGGAATGGCTTTGATTTGTCTGGTAGATGGCTGCTGAGTCCTCAGCTCCATGCACCATGAGGACTGTGGCCCCTGAGGCCCTGAGGCTGGCCCTGTCTGCTCCCTGCTCTCTGGTCTCTGGTCTGGTCCTGGTCTGGTGTGTGTGCTGTTGCTCTGGGCAGGCGCCCACGCCAGAGGCTCTATTCCTGGCTGTGGTGCCGAGGGTGGCCCCCACTGGCCTCAGCGGGGCCCTGGAGACTCTCTCTCTCACTCTTTCTCTTTCTTTCCCCCTACCACACACACTCCCTCACTTTCAGTCTCTCTTTCTAAGTCTCTCTCTCTTTCTCTCTCTCTCTGTCTCTCTCTCTCTCAGTCTCTCTCTCTCTGTCACTCTCTCTCTCTCTTGCATGAGCAGATTCCATGTCATCATCAGTCTCTGGGGTCATCTCCTCTCTTTTTTCCATCCCACTACATTCTGCTCTCCTCTCTTTGCTCCTCTCCTCTCCTCCTTTACTCCCCTTGTCTCCTCTCCTCTCCTCTCCTCCCATCTCTCTGGTTTCTAGTCTTTATTCTCGTCTCGTGAGTCTCCCTCTGATTGTTTTATTTCGGGCTGACAGATGGACATGTCAGGGCCTCCGAGTTTATTTTCAGCACACTCTCCTCAGTCCACAGGGGCCTCTGTGTCTTTCTTCTCTCTCTTTCTCTTGTTCTTCCTCTTTCCTCTTCCTCCTCCCTCGCCCTCTCTCTCTATCTCTCTTTCTTTCTGCTGTGTTGCTCTGATGGTAGGGTCTCCTAGTTGGCGTTTTCCTATCTCAGACAGGGAATGAACTTGGCACATAAAACCTTCTTCCTCCCCTCCCCCAGCAGCACCCCACACTTCTCTCTCTCTCTCCCTCTCTCACTTTCTCTTTTCTGTCTCTCCTCTTTTCCTTTCCTTTCCATCCCTGACACAAATGCAGACGATTCACAGAAAATGAGAGATAATGGCCAGCGTCCAATGGGGCTGTGCTAATCACCGTGCATCGTGGGAAAAGCTCAGGACGAGAGACGGAAAGCAGCCCATTGTCTGGAGGAGATTAAAGGCCCTAAAGGGCCGTATTGTCTGCGGAAGGGATAAATCTTCCTGCTGTCAGTCAAACCTGAATGAAATTCTCCTTGGCTTCTAAAAGGGGCTTATCTCCGCTCAATAGCGTGTTGCGCTACAAGCAGGGAGGAATGTATTTTGTGAACTTTTGTTGCTGACACCTTATAAAAAAATAAATACGAAAGCGAAAAGACGAGGAGGAGAGAGAGGTCGGGATCTGGAGGGGTTGGGGGGGGATTGCTGGGGTAGAGGAGTGTTTTTTGGAAGGCTGTCTGAGCGAGGATGTCCATTGGGGCTGATTGTTATGGGGGGGGGCTGAAGCGGGAGAAATGCCCCGTGCAGGAGATTGACTGTCGCTGGGCTTTTGAGGGAGAAGAATGTCGCCTCCATCCGCTCCTCCATCGTCCAGCCTCCGCTCACCTCGCTTCTCGCGCCAACCGCCCTTGGATGAGCGTCCCACACCGGAAAACGCCATCAGGCCGCTGGCACGGCCTCTGGCCCGCAGTGCTACGCAACCCAAACGCGGTGGCACCTTCTGAAAAGACCGTCGGCCGCACCGGCCTCTATCTCTCATCCAGCCCCCCAGCGAGCACTTGCCAAATACTGTTCCCTCACATCCCGACTTTATCTCCCGTCCAGCTGGGGAGTGTTGCCAAATCCTGCTCCTTCACCCCGGGCTTTTGGAGGGATCCTCCTGTACCCTCTGCATTTCAAACAGGCCTCCTCTTTCACGCCGAAGGAAGGGAGAACAAAACTCGACCTGAACAAAAAAGCCCGGCGAATGGAAGCACGGACAGTGCTGCCCTTTGAAACTTCCCCCACCTCAAAAAAGAGAGGTGTCCCATTTTTCATTCCTTTCTTCGGCCCTCTCTTTCTCTCTATTTGCTGGGTGTAAAAGAGAGATATTGATGATTCATAAAAAAACAAGACAGACAGACACAGAGAAAGAGAGAGAGAGAGAGGGAGAGGGAGAAATAAAAGGAGACAAAAATACAAGCCATCCTTCTGGCCTCTTTGGCCAGGCACTGAAGAGGATTTTCCGCTCGCTGTTCGAGGCTGATTCAGTGTTGTTGTTTGTACCGAGTTTAATGCTGCCCTTTCACAATCGACCCCGGCCACACTCAGCCCCACACACACACACACTACCCCTGTCCTCCCTCCTCCTTCTCCCTGCTCCAACCCAACCACCCCCCACCACCCCCCACCCCCGCCTGAGCCTGGCTGCCTAACAAGGGAGCTTACACCTGCTTACCGGATTAATTTAATTAGCACGAAACAGAGACGGGGTGTGTGTGTGTGACTGGGTGTGTGTAGTATCAGTGTGTGTATGTGTGTGTGTGTGTGTGTGTGTGTGTGTGTGTGTCAGTGAGTGTGTGAGGAGTTTGGATAGAGAGGTCGTGAAGAATTAACACAATGAAGGAACAAGCGCATTATTCCCCCTATGGGCAAGCAGGGAGGCAGCGATGTTTTCAGAAGGCGGAAGTGTGGGTTTTGTTTTCAGCAGAGGAAGCAGAGGCGATTGTGTGTGTGTGTGTGTGTGTGTGTGTGTGTGTGTGTGTGTGTGTGTGTGTGATCCTGTAAGGGGAAGGCCTCCGTCTCCTTACCCCCCTTCTGTCCTGTTGTCCCAGATTTGTTTGGGTGCAAAGTTTTGGGAGTCTGTGGGCATTGTAAAGGAGACAACAGAGGTGCATTCTGTGAGTGATTGATGCGGAAATGGAGTCAACTGGTGTGTCACTGTCTCAGCAGCTCCAACCGCCAACCCAAGTGACAAGCACAGCATGAGAAACACACACCCAGAGACAGATGACCTCCGGGTCTGTGTTCACACTTTGGGGAAAGACCCGAGGTTGCTGTAGTTTCAGTCAACGTTTGGAAAACAGGAGAAAAAGAGAGAAAAGACTAGAGGGGGGGAGGTAGGGAGGGAGGGAGAGAAAAAGGGAAGAGGGAGGGAGGGAAAAAGAGAAGAGACTCTCCTTTAACGGGATCATTTCTAAGTAAGGACAGGTACAGTGTTCCTTGGACACTGGGGCAAAAAATTCCACCTCAGTGAGGTATTGAAGCCCCCTTGGCAAAGTGGCCTGCCGTCTTTCTGGCCATGATGACATCAGTCAGTACTTTCTTCTTCTTCTTCTTCTTCTTCTTCTTCTTCTTCTTCTTCCCTCTCTCCCCATTTCCTCACTCCATGCCTCTGTCTCTCTCTTCCTCTGTCTCCCCCCCCCCTCTCTGTCTTTCCCCGGGTTGTCAGAGGAGCGGTGGACTGCCGAAACAGAGGCCTGGATACCCAGAGCCATCATGCTAAACTAAACGCTAACAGATGTCTGGTTGCCCCTGCCATGTTTTGAGTCAGAGCGTCAACACTTTTTGTAGGGCCCATCGCTGACCACACCGCCTGGCCTGGACAGGAGCCTTTAAATGTGAATTACCTTGCTTTTAGTGCTTTGTAGACGGGGTACAATCCACTGATGTATTCATAAGTTCTGGACTGCTTCACGGTCTCCCATATACATGTAATCAGTTTTCAAACTTGCCTTTCTGAAAGACATGTTTGAGGGGGAGATGGCTACTCTATTAGCCAGACAGTTGCTGTTAACAGAAGGGGAGTTGCTCTCAAGGTTCTTACAATGTTTCACATACTGAATTTTAGAACTTTTCATAGAAGTTCTAGCTTTCTAGACCGTCTAGAACTTATGTGAGTCTTTTAGAATTCCTCCATGAGAAATTAGGATGAGAGGCCACCAGCGCCCTCCATCTTGTTCAGAGGCAGGCTGTTGCCCTGATGGAGGAGACCCTCTGATGGATAACCTCTTGAGAGGAAACATGGAGATGCTCCATGAAGCTGCAGCATTCTTTGTGAGACAAAGAGCATGAGAGAAAAGGGATAATGGAAGTTGAAGTATTTTCCACACGGAATCCTTTTGCCACTTTGACACGGCACAGACACCATGGGGGTGGGAGTGAGATTTTTTGGAGGGAGGGTTCAAGAGATGCCTTTAGGGACTCCGAAAAAGGAAGAATGAAGTGAATGAAGGAGAGACAATGAGAGAGAGCGAAAGTAAGTGTCGCACTCAGTCAGATCAGTCTTAGGGCAGTGACAGCCAACCACTTGACCTGCCACCCCATGGATAAGCTCATGTTTTTGGGGATGGAGTTCTTTAAACCCCACCCCTCCACTGAAGAGGGCTCTGTCTGGGGTGTCGGGGAGTGGTGGGTGGGGGGGTGTCGAAACGGAGTGGCTCCACTAACAGCCCCTATCGTCGCGGCAACAGAATAGGTGTGGGCTGATTGGTTGCAGGCTGCCGTTGCTGTCTGTAGCGCCGCGCGATGATGACACGGACAGTCTTACGCCTCCGGCAGCGTGACACCCCGAGGCTGTGCCAGCAGTCATATAGCTTTGCCAGAATGCCAAGCTGACGACTGCACATATCCCAACAGTCGCTCAGAGCCAGGAAACTACCCAGCTCCCATTGGAGGTGACTCGGGTCATTAAGAAATAATCTACCAGAGGCCGAAATGCCCTACTTAACACCATGACACTGAGCTTTCACAATAGTCTGTCAACTTTTGGATGTAATTTGTGACAGAGGGTTTCCACATAATTGTTGTTTGAATGTTGGGACATGATGTGTCAAATTTCACTTCATCCATTCAAACATTTGGTTCTCAGTGTGCCTAAATACATATATTCATGTAAACACGTATATACTGTGTGTACATGTGCACATTTTGATATCTATCTTATGTAGGGAGTCGACCCACACCTCCAGTATCCCAGCATGCATTGGGATCAGTCCTTTGTCAGTGTGAGTCAGGTGGCAACGGGTGGCGTGGGTGGAGCGGGCCAACTCAGCGCATTCTCTGCCCGCCCGTGGGGTGTGTGCGTGTGTGTGTGTGTGTGTGTGTGTGAGGGGGTGCTGGTGGCGGTGCAATCCCTTCCGTATGACACTGATTAGCCCCCTCACAGACAATGGAGGGTCTGAGCGGAGAGGGCCGCGAGGGCTGCCGCCGCGGTAACCTCACCGTGGCAACCGCGCCGTCGGTCCCCCCCTCCCGCTGCCTCTCGGGCCGGCTTAGTGCATTCTTAACCTGTCTTAACAAACAGCACGCTAAGCACGGCCCCTCACAGGCTTTGCCCCCTTTTCTTCCTCCTTCTTCTTTTCCTTCGTCTTTTTCTTCCAAGAAATGGCTCAGTCCTCGAGACTTTCGACTCGTTAAAGCCATGTGCTCTGCAGTCCCAAATGAGGCGTGTTCGGTTTGATTATGACCTCTGGTTGAATGCTCTAGATGTTTATGAAGCAGTGGTGTTGGTCTGTCTGAAAGCTGTGGCTGCTGCGAAGTCGAACATTTGTGTTTGTGCTCTGACGGTGACCACCAGTTTGTCACTTGTTGGCTTTGAAGTTATGTCTGTGTGTGTGTGTGTGTGTGTGTGTGTGTGTGTGTGAGTGTGTGCAGCTGGTAGATGATCTGACCTTCACTGGTCTGTCACCTGCCCTTGTATCACCCATGAGTGGACACACATACACATACACATTACACACTCACGCTCTCACACACAGACACACACACACACACACGCACACAAACACACACACACTTTAACATACATATCATCAAGGCAATATTGATAATTTCATGTGGTATTTCCTGAAGACCTGAAGATTTCCTGAGATCTCTTTGCAATACAATGCCCCTAAGTGACATTCATTTAGACATCAGGCATAAAACTAAAACTCAAAGAGAAAAAAGAAAACAATAAAAACCAAAGGCCTTTCTCATTTCACATTTCACATTTCTCTCTGTGTGCTATCCGACTGCAGCATCTGTAGTTCATTTACAACATCGTAGAATGTGTCCACCTGATTGCAACCTGGAGGGAAAGATGGAGGGAAGAGAGAGAGAGAGAGAGAGAGAGAGAGAGAGAGAGAGAGAGAGAGAGAGAGAGAGAGATGGAGGTAACAGAACAAGCCACAGGGTCCTGTTGGCTTCAGGTATGTACTTTATTGTGTTTGACACCGCAGCCCAGCTCCCCCACTCCCCCAGATCCCCATTCTACCGGTATGCCCCCCCACATACACACACTTGTGTGCACACACACACACACACACACACACACACACACTGACACACACACACAGCTGACTCCTACCCCCTCTCGGCCCTAATCTGCTTTTTCTCCCTGCCCTGAAAGCCCCCCAGCGCCGCACCAGGGCAACCAGTCGCCCGCCTATTCAGCGGCCCGCCAGAACGCAATCACCGGACGGCCTCGCCAATAACGCCCCTTCCCCCTAGCCCCCCCCACAAGCCCTGTCCCGCTTGGTCCGCACGGAGAAACAAAACAAAGGTGTCGGGCACAATGCCCGCACAGCGCCCACCGAGATAAATCATGCGCTGGAAATGAACTTCCATTGAAAGAAGAGGCGGCGGTCAGCTCGAGGAGCGGAATGGCACCAGCGATGACTGCGTGATAAATGCCACGGAGGATAATTTGGGAGGTGGAGAGGTGGACGTGTGTGTGTGTGTGTGTGTGGGGGGTGGGGGGATGGGGGATTGGTTGTGATTGAGATCTCATCGAGGTGGGATGTTAATTGGAAAATCTTAATAAAAAAGAAACCCATGCAGGATACACCTATTCGCATGTTCCCTATTTTCTCTGCTGTCAGGGTTTGTGTGTCTCTTCCTCTTCCAGGGAGGGTTGCTTGTTCTTCTCCTTGTTCTTCTTCCAGGGATGCCTGCAGGTTACCGATGGCGACCTACTCATCAGTGCAATGCAGTTTTTTATTAAAAATAAATGTCCACCCATACAGCTAGACGGCTAAGCCGCCACACACAGCCTGACTCTCCCAAGTTTAATGTCACACGACATGACAGCCCTCCATTTTGTAAATGAGTACATTTGAGAAACATCACATTTTAGGTTTACAGTTTACAGTTTGTCAAAGAGCCAGCCTCAGGCCTGTGCGTGTGTTCGGCGCAGCGAGGGACGTTGTTAAGTCGAGATGGGACAGGAACATGTGGGCCTTGCCTGTCCCCACGACTGCTATACCACTGTCTTTTAGGCCTGGTGTGTATGTGTGTCAAAGTGCAACACACAGATAGGGATGGTGAGAGAGTGCACCTGTTGTGTATCAGCTGGACAGGGGTGTGTGTGTGTGTGTGTGTGTGTGTGTGTGTGTGTGTGTGTGTGTGCAAAGGTGTGCTGTTCCCCAGTGTCTCTTTTTCCACTGGTGATAACAGGTAGTAGTGCCTGACTGGGTCAAAGGTTGCGTTGATCATCAGAGTGGGAAAAATCAATCAGCCTACCACAGGAGATGTGTTTGTTTACTGCAACGCCTCATGTCTCTTTCATCACCATGCAAGGTTGCTGTTCTCAGAACACACACACACACACACACACACACACACACACACACACACAGACAGAAGCACAAACACAAATACACTTCTGACAAATGATCAAGGTGGAAAGTGTGTGTGTGTGTGTGTGTGTGTATGTGGGTGTTGTGACAGTGAGGACTAAGGAGGCTTATAGGGCCGTTTGCAGAGTCCTTGAAAGAGGCACACTAATGGGAGCTCTCGTGACTCGTTTGTCTTTATTGGGAGGCTAATTGGAAAAGAAAGCAGGTGTTAATACTACAGTACACACACACACACACAAACACACACACACACAAACACACACACACACACACACACACACACACAAACACACAAATATGTAAGGACACACACACAGGCACACACAAGGACACACAAACGTGCACGTACACACCCACACCCACACCCACACACTCACTGACACAATGGAGTGGTAATGGAACTGTGAAAGCGAGAGGCAACTTAAGCGCCATGTTTAATTAGATCCCTGAGTGAAATTAAAACCCACATTCACCTTCCTGCTCTGAGTATACTAGCAGAGGTGAACCAAAGGAGAGAGGGGGCTTAAAGGGAGAGAGAGGAGAGAGAGGGACAGAGAGAATGGGAATGAGAGCGAAAAGAGAGTGAAGGGAGAACAGCAGAGGGAAAGAAAAAGGGAATGAATATGTGTAAAGGAGGGAAGGAAGGACAGAGTGAACCTTTGAGATGAAACGTATGCCCATTAATCTTAAGAATACTCATTCGAAGAAGCCCTGCTTTAACATTCAGACATTGATCATACAAATCAAGTACAAATTCTGCTGTACACACACACACACACACACACACACACTCACAAACAAACACACACACACACACACACACACACACACACACACACACACACACACACAAGGCAGTCAAACACACTCATCCCTCATAAAACTCTTCCTGTGCATCATCCTGAAGTCGTGACGTCGGTGTCCTGTCTGTATGTATGTGTTTGTTTGTTTGTGTGCTTGTTTAGGCCCGTTTTGGCAGGGGCTCGGTTGCTATGGAGCCAGTGAACAGTGAAAGGGCAGCCATGCCGGGTGGGGGGTGGGTGGTGGGTGTAGGTTGTTTGGGATAGGAGGGTGAGTGGGGGTGGTTTGGGGGGCAGAGGAGCTGCAGAGTCTCGTTAAAACTCTGTGGCTTAGTGCTTCGCTAAGTGATGTCAGCAAGTTTTAATGGCCGACAGGTTTTACCAATTACGCCCGGTTTGGATTCAAAGAGGGCTCAAAACTGCTCACGGTTTGATGTGGTGTTTACCCGTTGGAAATGTGTATGTGTTTGTGTGTGTGTGTGTTGTTGTGTGTGTGTGTGTGTGTGTTTGTTTGTGTGTGGTCTCGGTGTGACACATTCACTACAGACCTGATGCTCACCTGGGGCTCCCAGGTGTGTGTTGTGTATCCAAGTGGGTTTAAGGGACGTGTTGTGTGTGTCAGTGTGTGGATGAGTGAGAGAGAGTGAATGTGTTTGATTTGTATGGATGTGAATTGACTAAATTCACGCTCATTAAAACTTGAAAATGTTATTCATTTTTTGTGTGACTTATGAGTGTGTGTGTGTGTGTGTGTGTGTGTGTGTGTGTGTGTGTGTGTGTGTGTGTGTGTGTGTGTGTGTGTGTAAATGCTGCCGGTTTTACTTTAGCTGAGTTTTGTGTGACGAGATGGAATCTTTATGCCTCTGTTTTTACAGATGCGTGTGTAAGTGCGCTTGTGCATGTGCGTTTGTGTCTGAGTGCAAGTGTGTGTCTAAGAGTGGGAAGTGTGTTGTGCATTTATGTGGTTGACTGTGCCAGTGAAGCGTGTGTGTGTGTGTGTGTGTGTGTGTGTGTGTGTGTGTGTGTGTGTGTGTGTGTGTGCTGTGCGTGTGCGTGTGAGTGTGTGTGTGCGTCGCGTGTGTGTGTGTGTGTGTGTGTGTGAGTGTGTGTGTGTATTCTGCTGGGAGATCCTCCATGACTGTCTCCAGTGGCATATTGAAATTTACGGCCTGCAGCGCCAGCAGCCAAACCACCACAGGGAAGAAGAGAAAAAAACAAACAAACACAAAATGAACAACCAGCAAACAAAAAATAAACATGTAAACGAGTAAACAAACTACTGCCAGCCTTCATCATGTCTGTCATCACTGCTGGATCAGCCGCACCCAGAACGACTGGTTCTGAGATGGCTGTAGCATTCTGTATTGTAATTAAGTTCAGCTGAGAGATAGCTTTCAAATCACTGTGCAGGGAAGAACTCAACAGAGGAACCCCCAGGGACACCTAGAACCATTAGGTTCTTTTAAGTGTCCAAATGCCTAACTGTTAAAGTCTTCTGAGAGGTGTCAAGGTGGAGAGCGTTCCAGACTAAATGGAAAGCTTCTGTTAAAGGCCAGCGGCATGCTGACATGTTTAAAGATGTGTTTCAGGCGGAGGGTGTTTGTGTGTTTGTGGAGCCATAGGAACTAAATGGAAGTAGGCTGATAGAGGGCTTCTGGTGATGGAACAAATGAAGAAGTGTTTGAGTTTTATGATGTGGCTGGAAGCATAGAGCAGCACACACACCTCCCCAAACACACACTCTACTATTAAATATCTCTTCTCTCTTAACCCCATACACACACACAGTAGAATTTTAAGGTGTTCAGTATATGGTGATCAGTTTAGTGACTGACCTCTGTGTGTGTGTGTGTGTGTGTGTGTGTGTGTGTGTTCTTCTGGAGGTAAGGGTTTTAACGCCTGATGCTGAGTGTGTGGGACTCTGTGTGAGTGTGAGTGTGTGAACATAGTGCCCTTACAGACCTCTGACACTAGGTTCAGTCGTACAGCCATCCCCTCTCACTCTGCACATATGCTTCCATACACACATGCACACACATGCACACACACGCACTCACACACACACACACACATATACACACAAACATATATGCACATACCAAACACATGTGTGTTAACACACACAGATTCACACATCATACATACATACATACATACATACATACATACATGTAAACATGCTTGCCCTAATATACTT
>NC_063192.1:16079048-16084048 GCF_017589495.1 Alosa alosa
AGGGCAGACGAGGAAGAGAGGGAGTAGAGGAGAAAAGAGAAGGAGTGAGAAGGAGGAGGAGTAAGGAGAGGAAGGGATGAGAGAAGAGAAAAGCAAGAAATGGGCAGAAGAAAAGAGTTACTGCACAGGAGTAGGTGGTGATGAAAAAGAGAGGAGAAGAGTAAAAGATGAATAGAAAAGAGAAGGAAATGAGAAGCAAATTAAAAGAGGAAGAGAGGAAACAGCAGGATGAGAGGAGAAGAGTGGAAGTGCTCAGAGAAGAGATAGAGGTCCTGCTACTGGTCAGGCCTTTCAGAGAAGAGAGAAAAGTCCTGCTACTGGTCAGGCCCTTCAGAGAAGAGAGAAAAGTCCTGCTGCTGGCTGGTCAGGCCCTTCACAGCCTCTCTCAGTCCAGTCGCCTCTCATTCAGTCGCCCGTTAACTTGTTTGTTTGTCCTTCAGTCCGGGAATAAGAGGGTGATTATGTGAAAGGCATCATCATTCCGGGAATCCTCCATGCTGTGTGTGTGTGTGTGTGTGTGTGTGTGTGTGTGTGTGTGTGTGTGTGTGTGTGTGTGTGTGTGTGTGTGTGTGTGTCTGAGGAGATGATGATGAGGTAATAATTGTGTATTGTGTCATCTTGTCTGCTCAGAGCTCTGTGTTCATTTCAGGAGATGAGTCTCTCAGAGAGAGAGAGAGAGAGAGAGAGAGAGAGAGGGTTGCAGATCAGGGGAGAAAAAGAGATTTGTGTGAGAGAACGAGCTGAAGCATCTCCTCTTCAGCAGGTGGTGGGAAAAAGGGTGAGAGTGAGAGAGAGAGAGAGAATGAGAGGGAGAGCTGATAAAGCCCCTGGTGTGTGAAGAGCCCTGGCCCCTGTCATCACGGTCCCCTTGTTGTGCCTGTGAACCCCCTCCCCCCCCAACCTTGATAGAGAGACACAGAAAGGGGGGGTCCAGACAGACAGAGCCATGTGAGGGGGGGTCATATGGTGCAGCTTTAGTCTCTTTAGCCCCCTCACCCCTTCGTCCCCAGCCCGTATCATCCTGTCACAGGAATGTGGCTGACCCTTACGCAAAGCTGCATCATGTGTGTGTGCCCAGCCCAGCCCAGCCCAGCCCAGCCCAGCCAGAGGGCAAGCCAAGGGCCAGGTTGCTGGTGCCAGCCTGGTACGGCCCTCTCCGGTGCCACCGCCTCTGCCATGGCTGCCAGTCCAGCTCAGGCCGCCATCAATCACAGCTCAGCCCAGGGATCAGGCCACTCTCTCTCTCTCTCTCTCTCTCTTTCTTTTTTCTTTCTTTCTTTCTGTTCTTTTAATGGGTTATGAATGGGACGTTGGATTAATGAAAAATGTTAAACCTGTCTTTCAGATAAAAGCATAACAAAAACATGTGTGTTGCTATTTTCTTTTTTAACTTGAGGATTTGATAGATTGTTTGATACTAGATTAGAAATGTGCATTCTCCTTTAGAACCGTTAAGCTGCTGTGAAGATACTATTCTGAGAGAAGTGAAAGAACCCTTCTTAAATGTTCTAGATCACAACTTCTCCCCAAAAGGGCAGGTTTAGTGTTGAATAAAAAAGTGACTTCAGAGATAAGGTTGGTATTGAGGACCTGTTTTTGGAAAAGCATGATACCATCCAGAACACTGACAAAACCAAAACAAAATAGCCGCCAGGGCTTTGGTTGAGAGTCAGGATGAAGGCGAGACAAACACACTCTGAGATGAGTCAAGAGGGTCTGCACTGTGTTGATGTGTAGAGAGGCTTCCAAGAAGAATGTTTGTGTGTGTGTGTGTATGTGTGAGTGAGACAGTACGTGTGTGTGTGTGTGTGTGTGTGTGCATGTATGTGCGTGTGTGTGTGTGTGTGTGTGTGTATGTGAATGTGTGTGACAGTGGAAAGTGTGTGTTGTGGGGTGCTTGACTTCCTGGCTTGGAGCTCTTGACCTCTAGCGAGTCCTCTGCTTCAGCTCATCGTCCTCGTGCACCTCCGCTATCTCTGCCGCTCTCGCGACGGCATTCTTTCACGTTAGCGGCAGCACCACACAGATAGGCCCTGCTCGTCACCTCGCTGGGACTGGACGGGGTGGACAGTTCGGTTCACTCCCAGCCAGGCTTCACACGCACACACACACACACACAGATCTGCGTGGACTCACACACACACACACAAATGTAGTCCTGCTGCAGGACAGAGGATTCAGGAGACGGCATGGCAGCGTTTGGTGAGTTGGATCAGAGCAGGTTGAGGTTGTACTCTTATTTTCGCATGTGTGTGTTGTTTAGAGATGTTAGTGTTGAGCTTGGGATTTTAATCGCTGGGCTGTGGATGTGTTTGTGTGTGTGTGTGCGTGCTTGTGTCTGTGTGTGTGTGTGTGTGTGTGTGTGTGTGTGTTTTCTGTAAAAGAACATTTTGGCTGTGTGTGTGAGCAACTCACTTTCTCATGGTTTTGAGACAGTATAAAAGAGAGGACACATAAAAGGTGTGTGTGTGCGTGGGATAGATAGAGGCCGAGAGAATGTCACCTGAAAGAGATTTATGCTGGCAGAGTTTAGTGCGGTCATACTGGAGGGTCTTGTTAAAGCGACAGGACAGTCCAACATAATCCGTCCAGTGGGAACTGGTGGCTCCTTATCTGGAGTGATTGCTCTGGTCATTCATTTCTACATTTCATTTTCTTTTAATGTTGATAAATATGATACTGCCCTCAGTGGTCAAACAGTGTTAGTGTTAATCAATAACAATGACTTAAGGTTTTAAGTCACCTGTTATGTCAACTCATTTCTCAATGGTATCAATATTTTGGTCAGTATGGGCTACTATATAATCCCCCACTTCTTTCTCCCCTCTCTCTATCCCTCTCTCTCCCTCCCCCTCTCTCTCCCTCTCTGGAGGATGATGTGTTGTATCTCAGTGTCGAAGGCCTGTCATTGCGGTTAGGGGGCTCATTCGTTTAGCGGGGAGCGACATGTCATGCCTGGCTGGCAGAGCCCATTCTTCATCGTCTCGTTGTGTCTGTCCTCTTCAGACACGGTCGGACAGCTTGCGTCATGACCTTTCACCCCTAGCGCATACACACTGCTGCGCTCCTTAGCAGACCTGGAATATCACACACAACACACACACACACACATACACAGATGGGAGACCATGGTTAGACTGATGAATCGGTCAGTGTGGGACATGGCGACAGAGCAATAACACTTCGATTGTCCTCTGTGCTGGATGGAGCGATCAGAGATGTCAGGAGGTTAAACGTCCCTCTTAAAAGGCCCAGTCTGTGTTGTGTTGGTGGTCAGTTCACACTGGTCACACTGTTTGTAGTCTTGAAGAAGTGTTTTCACACACGTACATGTGTATGCGTATGTGTATGTGTCACATGTTTGCTTATGCATTTCAGAGCTCACCCAAACTCAGGTAGAGAAGCCTTTCAACTGTCAGAGTGCCAGTGTGCGTAACAAAAACAGCATCCTGAAAAAAGGGCTGAACACTGCAGATGAGCCCATGTCACTGGCCATAAAGACAGCAACATCATCATTGCTGTGCTTTCATACAGTGTGTGTTCAGACATGGCTATTCAATTCGAGGAATTCAAGGAGTTGTCAGACAAAAAAGTGTTGCACAGCACTGCACTGTATGCTCTTCATCTGTCCTCTCCCTCTCCCTCTCTCTCTCTCTCTCTCTCTCTCTCTCTCTCTCTCTCTTTCCTTCTCTCTCTCCCTCTCTGTCCCGTTCCGTAACTGGGATGCTGTTTAATATGAGGACTGATGAGCTCCATTCTGGGGCCATTCCCCTCCCCTCGTGATTAATGGCCCCGTGTGGTGGCATCAGTGGCCTGCCACCGCCTCGCGTTTCTACGGCCATCCCCCCGTCGCCACGGCGCTCGGGAATTGATGAGGAGAGGCGGCCATTTGCAAATCAAATGTAAGGAGGAAAAGGCCTCCGCCACCTCTCCTCCTGTCCTCCATCTCTCTCTCTCTCTCTCTCTCTCTATCCCTCCCTCCCCTCTCTCTCCCCCTTTCTCACTTCCTACATGCTTGTTAAGTGTCTGTCCCATTTGTTATGCAAATAGGGGCCAGGGCTACGACATCATCTCCAACGCGTGATAAATATTTGATCAGCCATAATGGAAATTGTCAAGCTCATCTAATTGTGCCACATATTATCTGAGGCAGAGTATCGTTATTGCACGTCGCCTTTGATCTCTCTCCTTCTCTCTCTCTCTCTCTCTCTCCCTCCTCCTCCCTGTCTCTCTTCCTAACCTAAGATTTCCTTTTTCTCTGTCTGATCTATCACTTCTCTGCTATACCTTTTCTATTTTCTCTTGATCCCTTCCTTTTTCTCACTTCACCATTTCTCCCATTCTCTCCTCTCTGCTCCTCCTCTCTCCTCCTTTTCCTCTCCATTTCTGTTCCATCTCTGTTTCCCTCGCCCTCACTCGCTCACTCTCTCTCTCCCCCGCCTCCCTCTGGTCCTCTCCAGTCTGGCGTAGTGGAGCGGTTCGGCTCGGCTCCTTCCCTTGGCTCTGTTTCGTGGCCCAGGCTTTGATATGGCTCCGCGTCTTCCTATTGTGTGAAGCATTGCATCCTCTCTGACCTTGGCGCTTCCTGTGAGGGGAAGCTCAGGGCCAACAGTCACACTCATTACTCTCCATGGCTTACAATACACGCCATCAGCTCTGAGAACCACACACACACACACACACACACACACACCGGACCTTGATCCAATCCAATCTAGAGTGTGGAACTTGGAATGGAGAACATCTTCCTAAAATAGGTATAATCAGAGCCATATATAGAAAATCCTTTATACGGCTCTGGGGTTGCGTTCTCTGAGAATGCAGATTGCTGTTTGTTTGAAGTTATTGTGTGCATGAAACATATTGACATAGCATACATCATCATATCATATATTCTATTAGTAAGTTGATTGCTGGACTATATTATCAGTGCTGTGATAGCAGATAGAACTCCGACTGGAGTACACTGCGTTCAAGTGTCCGATATGACTGTCCTTCCA
>NC_063192.1:16089048-16094048 GCF_017589495.1 Alosa alosa
CTGTCGGAGTTAAGCATGAGATCTTAGTGGAGACTGAAAGGGGTGGCTCAGAGAGAAAGAAGAGAGAATATTAAAAAAAAGAAAAGAAAATTAGAGTCCATTGGTAGTATGCAATACTTTTAAAATTGTGGCATGTTAGAAGCTGTCGGATTATATTTAAGATTTTCGATGAAGGGTTGGTAACCTTATTGTAATACTATTTTGTGACAAGTTAATAAGGATTCTTGATATGAAGTGGGTCCGTGATGAAATTTTTTTTTTGGAATTTTAAACAAATAGAATAAATGCATTGAAAGGTACATTGTATGAGCAATTCCGTTTTAAAGACATCTTTCCGTACAAGAGGCGGTTTAATCAGCTGACTGTGATTCATCTTTGTGTGTTCGTTAATTTGGCTCATTTCTCGGTGGCTGGTTCCAGAGTTGGTGTGGGCGGATCGCCGAAATGCAGAGGGGTGCGGCGAGGAGAGAGATGTAAGGCCGACTCACGTCAGGGCATTTTATAAAACCGCCTTTCCAGAGCCTGGTCAGTTCTGCGTAAATGTCATCTACAGCGGATGAAGTGATTTATGAAAGGAGTGTGTGTGTGGGAGGGAGAGAGAGAGAGAGAGAGAGAGAGAGAGAAAAAGAGATATCCACATATCCATGAGAATATAGGGTGTGTCTAGCTCCAATGTATGTATGCTACATACATACAGTTATGTGTGGGTGTGTGTATATGTATCCCTAGACCCATGCTTGTGTGTGTGTGTGTGTGTGTGTGTGTGTGTGTGTGTGTGTGTGTGTGTGTGTCCTACTCTGAACAGGGCCTTTAGTCTGGCTCACAGGACACTGAGGGCTGTTCAATGAGCCAGAACACAGCGATTACCAAACCCACAGTGCCCAGTGTGTGTGTGTGTGGTGTGTGTGTGCATACACACTTACCAAACCCAGAAAGCTGTGCAGCTTATTGAGCAACCTCTGCTAATTCACTTGACCCACCACCTCCCTGCCATACTTCCCACCTCATTGAGCCCCCATTCACACACTTATACACACACACACAATATAAAAAATATTAGACCTCCAGGTTGGAGGATCCGTGCAAGTTAACACTGATAAATCTTACCCTGAGAAATGTTACTTTAGTTTTATGTATAATTTTTAATGCTTACATTTTTTAAAAAATTAGATTAATTGGATATAATAGTAACCCAAATAGAATATTTATAATAAAAATCAAATGAAAGAATAGCGTATCAAATGCACACCTCACGCTGAATAAAGATGTCTTTATAAATAAACGTATTTGTGTTTCGTATAAAAGGCTAAACCTGATTTATGTAATGTTAATGATTAACAAAAGCTAAAAAGTCCCTCCTGCCACACTGAGCAAAGAACGCCAAAATACACAAAAAAAAACTGCACACGTTTTTATTGCTGGACCAAAGTAGTCCTTATCAATCAGACTTGGCATATGCTTGGGCTTGTGTCCTCAGATATCTTTCTTCAATCTTTCTTTTTCTCCCAATGTCTTTCTTTATATTCTTCTCTTTTTTTTCATTTATTCCTAATTACCCATTTGTGTTCTGTACAACACTTTCAAACATATACTTTATACATAAATGTTTCCTTTTTTACTTCTGTAATGCATGCTCTGCCCTCCTACGGTATTATCTTCTTTAATATAGCTTGTTCTATTTGTATTTTATATGATATCTTTGTTTCTGTAATGTGATGCAGACTCTCGTTTGAGTGTGCAATTCTGACTTGGCAGTGGGGTTGGAAGAGTGGATCGTACTGTGGGTTTCTCTCTCATTGTGTTTTATTTGGTCTGTGCTGACTGTCGAGGCTTCCTTCATACACACACACACATACACACACACACACACACACTCACATACACTCGTTCCCATCATATTATACTACTGTGGCTCTTGGCGGAAAGCCTGGTCACTTGGCTCATGTCACCCTGCAAAGATGCAGACCGACCCCCTTCTTTATTTCTTTCCTTTTTTCTTTTGCATTTTTGATGTGTGTGTGTGTGTGTGTGATTTAATTTTGAATTCTTTTGATTTCATTCTCTCCAGTGGTGTATAGGTCAGGTGCAGTGAACGCATGCTGCCTGTGCAGGTGTTGTTTTGTGCTGTGCTGGTGTTCTGCTTGCGTTGCGTTGCGCTGTGCATCATTGTAGTCATGTGATGTTCAGCAGTAAGGAACAGAACCCAGGGTTTGCACCATTTGGAGAATTTTGTACTTTAGAAGCAGAAAGTAATGCACCACTCCATCTCTGTCTGACTCCATATTCTATCTCTCTTTCCTTTCTTCCATCTCTCCCCCCCTTCCTTCTCTTTCTCTACCTCTCTTCTCCTTCTCTCCAAGCTCTCTCCCTCCCTCCCTCCCTCCTTCTCTCCCTCCCTCCCTCCCTCCTTCTCTCTGGTGTAGTGGCGGTGCTGTGGCAGGTCAGTGGCACGCTAACACTTTTGTCAGGGTGATTAATAGCTCGGCGGCCTGCCGTTAATTCACAGGCTAATGAGCGCGAGCGGGCCGAGTGGGGCGAGTAGGACCGGGCGGGCAGGCGGTGGGGGATGGGGGGAGGGGGCTGATGTATGGGGGGAGGGAGCGCCCCGTGGCAGAGGCCAAAATCATTTCCACCAGTCAGATATTGTCCCGCACCACCACGGCCTCTCCCGCTTAATAAAAATTAATGCCTGCTTTTTCATCCGTTCTCTCTCTCTCTACCTCTCTCTCTCTCTCTCTCTCTCATGCTTGCCCTCTCTCATCGCTCTCTCTCTCTCTCTCTCTCTCTCCACCCCTTCTCTTTTTCTTTCTCTATCATGCTTTCCTCATTTCTGAATTCCCAGTGGCTAACTAACTAAATGAAGCTGTTGGGGTGTTCAAGGTGTCGTCGGGACAAAATAAGGACTTCTTTAGCTCTCCTCAGCCCTGCCAATGTCACCATCCTCTCTTCCCCCCCCAAACTCTGCCTCGGCACGAACGAATCCAACGGAAAGCAAAACAAACAATCAGCCGATCAGTGCTTCAGCCCGACTGGATGAGTGAGTGAGAGAAAGGGAGGCCTCACTGAGCAGATGATGAATGGAGGAGAGGAGGAGGCACAGGGGCCGCAATTAGTGAAGCTCCTTTAGATGTGGAGAAGGAGGAGGAGGATGAAGGGACGGAAGGAAGGAGGTGGGTGAAAGAGAGGGGGAGAGGAGGATGAAAAGAGAGGAGAGGAGGAGAGAATAGGAGAAGAGAGGAAGGGTGGTGGTATATGGTTGGAGAAGGGGAGAGGAAAGGTGGGAGGAGAGGACGACAGGGGTTGGAGAAAGGGAGGAGAGAAGTGGTGGGGAGAGGAGGAGAAGGGGAGGAAAGAAAGAGGGGAAAGGGTAGATTTGAGGAGTGAGATGTGTTTGGCTGGCTGAGACAAGCTATGAGTCTGGCCCTCAGGGCAGCCGGTAATGTGCTCTCTGGAATGGAGGAGCATGTGTGTGTGTGTGTGTGTGGGGATGTGTGTGTGTGTGTGTGGGTAGGAAGTATTTGATGAAAAGGCATAGAGGCCCATTCCCCACTCTACAGCTGCTTCACGACTCCTCAGCCAAATGTATCTTTGTGCGTGTGAGCATGCATGAATGTGTTTGTGTATGTGTGCATGTGTGTGTGTGCGTGTGTGTGTGTGTGTGTGTGTGTGTGTGTGTGTGTGTGTGTGTGTGTGTGTGTGTGTGTGTGTGTGTGTTTATGTTTATGCATGTGTGGGTTATACCTGTACTATACCTATTTTTATAGCGCACACAGATGAGCAGCATTGGCGTTAAATGCGTCTGTAGGACACGGTCTGGTGTCTGGTATATGCTGTTCAGTGCATATTATGTGAGGGCAAAATAAACTGATATCTAGCGGGATGTGATTTCTGTCTGCTCTTTTTGTAGCACAAACTAAATCTGAGTTGCTGCTATGAAAGAAAGGTGATATCAGAACTCACAATCACAATTGCCTCAGTGTTACCTCACAAAGGTAGTATCACCATTTTAAAATAGTAAAAACGGAAAACATTGCACCCTACGGTTCTGGGCATGACTGTGGTCGGTTAGCTGCGCTGGTGTGTCTGTTGTGCTTCTGTGGTCAGTTCTGCGCTGGAGTGTGTGTTGTGCTGCTGTGGTCAGTGCTGCGCTGGAGTGTGTGTAGTGCTGCTGTGGTCAGTTCTACGCTGGAGTGTGTGTTGTGCTGCTGTGGTCAGTGCTGCCCTGGAGTGTGTGTAGTGCTGCTGTGGTCAGTGCTGTGCTGGAGTGTGTGTTGTGCTGCTGTGGTCAGTGCTGCGCTGGAGTGTGTGTTGTGCTGCTGTGGTCAGTGCTGCGCTGGTGTGTCTGTTGTGCTGCTGTGGTCAGTTCTTCGCTGGAGTGTGTGTTGTGCTGTTGTGGTCAGTGCTGCGCTGGAGTGTGTGTACGGGGAGGGGAGCAGCAGCAGTGGCTCTGGCTGAGGGGGTAGGGAGGCCCCAGAGCATATGCTCTGGTGTCGTTAGCCAGAGCTAAACCTGCTGCTCCCTATTATAGAGAAGGATGCAGCCTTCTGGTGGACGTCTGTCCCCTGTGTGTATGTGTGTGTGTGTGTGTGTGTGTGTGTGTGTGTGTGTGTGTGTGTGTGAGTGAGTGCAGGCCTATGGAAATAGCCTTCTGTTGTGTGAGTCCCTTCCCTATGTCTCTGGGTGGTGTGTGTGTGTGTGTGTGTGTGTGTGTGTGTGTGTGTGTGGTGTGTGTGTGTTTCTTCTCCTCTCTCTCTACTCGTCTCTCTACCCTCGGGTGTTGATGTGTTTGTGACTCAATTTGGCAAATGTAAGTTGCTATTGATTATTATTAATATTTATCATGTTTGTGAAAATGTCTTTTCCCAGTGCTATTAATCTTGCCTGTTAATAAATGTCTGAACAGGCTGGCCTCTATGCCCTGGGGACCTAGACTGACTAGAAAGGCAATCAGAGAGGCTGACAGCAGCCCTACACACACACACACACACACACACACACAC
>NC_063192.1:16104048-16111548 GCF_017589495.1 Alosa alosa
ACACACACACACACACACGCAAGCTCCCCTCTGAGCAGGGTTGTCTAGGAACCCGAGCCTAATGGTGCTCATCAGTAACCCCCCCAGGCTCCTCTCACTTGCCCCCTCCTGCCCATTGCCCCAAACTCTCAGTCCGACCGACCTCTCTCCTCTATACTCCCACTTCAGGGCACACAAGTCAGTCTGACAGTCTCCCATTCTCTCTTTCTCTCTCTCTTTCTCCCTTTCTCAGTTTCTCTCTTTCTCCATTTCTCCCTTTCTCTTGTATGTTTTTTTAATCACTCCCCGTTTCCCATTTTCCTCGACCTTTTTCTCTCTCTCTCCATCCCTCCCTCCCAGTGGACAGTACCCAAGGTCAGACAAGTGGAATTTTAGGGGAGTGCCAGCAGAACCTCACTGGGGGGGCGTTGCCACGGTGACAGGGGTGCTGATCCACAGACACAGCTGGAGTCTGGGGCAGGACAGGCCTGTGTGTGTGTGTGTGTGTGTATGTGTGCGTGTGTGTGTGTGTGTTCTGGGGACATTCTAGACCAGATCAAAGTGAAAGAGGGTGAAAATGTCTTGTATTTGTCCTTTGTCCTCTGAAAACTGCTTTCTGTGTGAATATGGTGTCAGTGTGAGCAGTAGAATAGAGCACTTTTGGGATTTGGCTTATCAGAGCCAGATCAGGTCCATATCAGGTCCATATCAGGGCCAGATCAAGGCCATATCAGGGCCAGATACACTCCAGTGGTAGCTGCTACTCAGGGGTGGTTTGTGATTCTTAGTGGATGATGTTGGAATGGCGATCTCCATGGTAATGAGTTTCTCCTTTGTTGTGGTTTAGTGACCTGTATATGACACACATGCTCAGACACACTCACAAATAGTGACTTTTTATCTGTGAGTACAATCTCCAGATTCAATGCTCCTTACACCAACAACCACACACACACACATGCACATGCACACACACACACACACACACACACACACACAAACTCCACTAATTATCTTTAATCAGCAGTCATGATCTCAGTAACTCAGTAACTCAGGCCCCCCACCATCACCACACTCACAGGATTGGCTGATCTCAGTGGAGCGTTCCTCTGGTCCCTTGTGTCTCCATAAGAGCTCCAGCAGCAGCAGCGGCAGCAGCAGGGGGACTCTGGCCAAGCGAGGCCGCTGATGAGGCCTCCTGTGTGGGTGTGAGCTGGAGGCCGGGGGTTCTGCAGTCATAACAGCCGGCCAGAGATAGCCATCGCCAGGCCAGCCTCTCTGCACAGGCGCACAGGGCTCGGACACATCAGAGCAGCGCCTTAGGCCACCAGCTCAACCAGAACACACATATGCACACACACACACATGCATATACACACACACGGGGGTTAAAGGGGAATTATTAATAAATATATTCTTTCATACCAATGATATAGCGCAATTATATTGTTTCATCATTTTCCCCGTTGCACCGACACTGGATTTTAGGGTTCCCCCACCTGCCAAATCCCACTGCACACACACCCACACACACAAACATGCAAACCACACACGTTGACCTGTGCTATCGCACAGACAACCACACACACACACACACACCTCTACACAGCAAACATTCCCATGTAGTCACACACATTCCTGCATACACACGCAACACACCGAAATGCACAGTACATACACCACTCATATGCACATGCATGCACATGAATACACACACACACACACACACACACAGACATTTAAGAAAACGCCCTTAAACACACACAGACACACACACAGGCTGCTTTGGCCCATAGCGACCCAGATCCTGGCTCTGATTGGAGGGATGTTTTCAGAAATAATAATTTAATTGATCTCATCTTATCCAAGCTGGCCTAAGCACTAAAATGCCTGGGCTTTTTCCCCTCCTCTCTGAGCTTTGTGTTGCTGTAAGGAAAGTACTGTGTGGAATTTCTCTGCTCTTTGTCGCTCAGTTGATAAAGGCAGCTGAAGAGTGTGTGTGTGTGTGTGTGTGTGTGTCTAGCGGAGGTTGTATGGCAATAATGAGGTGGATGCTTGCAGACACGGGAAGCTGCCATATGTGTGTGTGTGTGTGTCCTGAGGCTGCTCAGTGCTGTGGAGGGTGTTAACTCAGATTCATTCCAGCGAGACAGACAGCTCAATCTCACACACGCTTCGCTCCAGGCCAACGCATGACACTCAGCGCTCTCCTTTTCTTCTGCTGTTTCTCTCTTTCTCTGCCTCACACACACACACACACACACACACACACACACACACACACACACACACACACACACACACACACAAGCGCACACACACATCGAGTCATCTGTTCAAATTCCATTATGCTCCCTTTTATCACAACATAATGTAACACTGGCTTGTGTCAGACCTCAATTCAATCATCAGGAACCTTGTCCCCCCACACCCCTTCCCCAGCTTCCCCACTCCCCACACACACACACACACATACACATGGTCTCCCCTCCCAAACGCCCCCTATTTCAGTGTGCTGTTGGCGGTTTGGCGGTTGAGGTTTGTGCGGCGACAGAGCCATTGTTATAGGCTGGCAGATCGGGCTGGATAAGTGACTGGCATGAGGACAGGACACACAAAAGGGGGAACAACGCCGACTGTCACACTCACACTCACACTGACATGCGTGCAGTGGCACTGTCACAAGGCTACTGGGAGAACACACACCACATCCAACCTTTGAAGAGGAGACAGTGGTGTGTGTGTGTATCACACCTCCTGAGGACAGGGTCAGTTTTTGAGTTCAAAGCGTTTGTGTGTGTTGAATTGTATTTGAGTGATGTTGCAGTATTTGTCCGTAGTATCTCTGTGTATGCATGTGCATATTTTAAGAATGTGTATATATATATATATATATATATATATATATATATACATATATATATGTTCTGCCATATTTGTTGGGATGCCTGCGTGTCCACAACCCGGCCGCACAATAAGCTCCTCACGAGGTTGTGCATGATGCCCCGCTGTCCTCAATATTCATCCGCCTCATGCACCACTAAAGCCTTTAAGCGTATGATAGACTTACAGTATTGTGTGCAGTGTGTGTGTGTGTGTGTGTGTGTGTGTTCTTTGAGGTCAGCCCTGTTGACCATTGTGACTGGGACGTGCTCAGATAGATCCGGCTGGGATTGCACCACCGCAACTGCCACCAGCAGTGCCGTTCGATCCGAAGCCGTTTCCAATCCGTCCGCGCTAAGCCGTCGCTATCCCATGAGTCACAAACAAACACGTGGACATCCTGGAATTCTCTGCTCATTAATACAGCTTTGGGTCCAGCCACTGTTGACTCTGGGACAGTGCACTCTCTCTACTCTGTGTGTGTGTGTGTGTGTGTGTGTGTGTGTGTGTGTGTGTGTCTGTGTGTGCTCTTGGCAGTGTTTGTTGTTCTCTTTTCATTTGTAAAGGTTGTTAATGGCCCCATTCTAATGCAAATGACCAGTGTATTCACTCTGTCTTTCCATGTGCTGATCACTGAGTAAAGATGGTGTATTATTAACTGAGAGGCTATAGATTTTTTTTTCAGTATGGAAATGATAGAGATTAATGAGGTTGATATTCAACACTCCCACGCTGGGAACACACACACACACACACACACACACACACACACACACACAAGCTGTGTGAGGTGATGTATGTCATTCTTGAGGGTGAATCCAGCGCTGCAGGGAGAAATCTGTGTGTGTGTGTGTGTGTGTGTGTGTGTGTGCATGTATGGTGTGTGAATGTGTGAGAACGAGAAGTTCAAACAGTGACAGTGCTTTTAAGCCGTATTAATGGTGTTTGCCTCTCTGTCACTGGGTGTGCCTTTGCCCTGATTGCTGCTCCATGGACATTTTCAAGGAGCGGTAAACTTTGCCATCAGGCTGTTACACCATGCACAGTCTTACACAGACAACCTGTCTTACGCACCAAGTTTGTCAAAATCACTGGGGTAGCTCTTCAGATTTACATAGATATCATTATCTTGGATATCTTGGATAATTCGCTACTCTGGTTCAGTGTGTCATTCCAAATATTGTGTTCTCATCTAATAGAAAATTACAGGAATACCTTAACATGTTGTCATATTTTTATGTTGCCATTTTTATGTTGCAGACAACAACATTAGGGCATATGAAATGAATAAGAAATCTATTCAGATAGCCCTCAATCTCCAAATGATCCATTAGCAATCCATTGAAGACAGGAAGTCCAGATGAAGACACAATTTAATGTGATTTGTTGGGTTAAAGGTATACTATGCAGGTTTAGGTATTTTTGGTCCCTCTAGAGTCGCGATGTATTTATGTTACTCTGCTATTGTAAATAGCAAACTTCTCACAACTTATCCCCCTGTACACAATGCAAATGATTTTGTTGTAGAGGTGAAGGATTAACAACAGGCAAAACTATCCAAAGAGCTATATCTACTGACAAGGTAATGTTTCACGATTCTCGCAAGATTTGTCGAGCACCGCTCTTGTAAGTTGCATGGCTGCTTTTCTCAGTAGGGACTTGTTACGTCTATACTGTATAGCTATGCTAGGTGAATGATTTGCCTATTACAAGTTCAGATTGCCTTTGTAAAGGTGAAAATCTTGCATAGTGTGCCTTTAAAACAAGAGAGCAACAGATAGTCATCAAAGGTACATTCCCAAACTGTTTGTTACGAAGGGCTACCTTTGAAACGGAATGTTTGCACAAAATCATTCAAAGGGAACATGTTCACTGCGAACGCCTCCTTTAAAAGAATTTGAATGTATCTCAGGTTTCACCTGCAGTGACTCTTTCCAGTGAAAGTGAACCATCAGCTATTATGACCTTAGCATGACCCCAGTCATGCATGACTGTGTTCTTCAGCTATGCTTCTTTTTAATACCCTCTTTATATAAGGCTTTATGTATGTGTGTGTGTATTCATGCCCCCATTCCTTTCTTTATACACTCCAACCAACCAACCCGAGCAACAAGCTTCAAAGAAGGCTTGACCTTGGCGCGACCTCTAGCATGATGCTAGCTCTTGTGTTCGCCGCGTACTTTTCCGTATCGGCATCACTCACGGCATCAAACGCTCACGGTGTGTTAGTGCCGTGTTGACTTAGTGATGCTCGGCAGCGCGGATGCGTGGCGGCGCGCTCCGCAGGGCTACGTGGCGGGCGGCCGAGTGCCAATGGCGTCCCTCATCACTCTCGGGCATTCCTTTGTGCCCTGATCCCCAGCTGACAGGCCGCATTCATGCCGGCGGTTTTCGGGGCCTTTTGTTTGCGTGGTGCTTTGCCGTCCTCTGCCGAGCCCACCCCGCCCTCGCCGCTATCTGTCCTGACCCAACCTCTAACCTGCCCTCTGTTTGCTCACCTTTGTTGTGTGTGTATCTTTGTGTGTGTGTGTGTGTGTGTGTGTGTGTGTGTGTGGAGATTACAGGGTTGGATCGGCAAGGTTCAGCTCGGTCGACGACTTGTCTGGTCTGTTGGCATAGCGCTGAGGTGTTCTTTATCAAGAGCCCTCGGGTACCAAGAGCGAGGTGGCACGGCGTCAGATAGAGAGCGGCACAGGTAGATAGTGGCATTCCATACTGCTCAAGGACTTTCAGGGAGAGAGAAGAGAAGAGAAGATAGAATGTACTGGAAAGAGAAGAGAGACAGAATAGAGAGAAAGAGAGAAGAGGTTGACGCTGGTGGAGAGAGAGAGAGTGTGTGTGTGTGTGTGGGTGGGGGGTGGAGGAGAGATTTAGGTTAGTGAAGGGGGGGCAAAAGTGAAGTGAGGAGTTGATTTAAAAAAAGAGAAAAGCAAATGTTTATAATGGAGAGTGGAGGAGAAAGGCTCTGTGTTACTTTCCCCCTCCAGCTTTATTCATAAACGTGAAGAGAACACAAAAGTGACCACATGCAGCCTTTTCTGTTTCAGTATATATTTCTCAGCAAATCAATTTATATAAAGGGAACACCCAGGCTGTGTCAGAAAAGATATTACAAAGGCCTACAGTCAGTCTGCCTTGTTATCCAAATATAGCGTTAAATTATTTATTTAGTTCCATTCGATTTTTGCAGTGGTTTCACGGATTCATAAATAAAACATCTGAAGGCGATGCTATCCAGCGCTACACTGTTTTAATGGAGAACAAGCTGTGAACGCAGATCTCGGGATCAGAGTCTGGTCAGGCTCATGTGGCTTCCACAACCCCTCCCAGCCACAGGCACTGGAGGACACGACTCTGGGTCCTCCTCTACCCCTACACGATAGCATCTCCCTGTGTGTGTGTGTGTGTGTGTGTGAGAGAGAGAGAGAGTATGCATGAGTGTGTGTGTGTGTGTGTGTGTGTGTGTATGTGTTTGTGTGTGTGAGAGTACGCTTGACTGTGTGTGTGTGTGTGAGAGAGAAAGAGAGAGAGTACAGTATGTGTGTGTGTGTGTATGTGTGTGTTTGTGTGTGTGTGTGTGTGTGTGTGTGAGAGAGAGAGAGAGAGAGAGAGAGAGAGTATGTATGTGTGTTTGTGTGTGTGTATGTGTGTGTGAGAGCGATGGAGAAAGAGAGAGTGTGTGTGTGTGTGTGTGTGTGTGTGTGTGTGTGTGTGTGCGAGTGTGTGAAATATTTGAAATAATATTGGGCTTCGGCATAAAGTTGAAATTCCTCCACGCTGGCTCTGTGCTCCGTGTTTGCCCCAGCGCTGAAACTGATATCATCCTTGTGGCATCTCGACGCTCTGTTGACCAAACGCGCTGCGGGGCGGTGCGGTGTGGTGGGGATCAGGCCACTATCACGCCCATTCCAGGCAGCCCGCACAGGAGAGAAGAGTCAGGAAAAACTCCCCCAAAGTTTACGCACGAAAAGTAAAAGAACAAGCACAACAGCACACGCATTCAATCCGTCCTGTAATATCTTCCATTCACAATCATTTTATGTAGGTTTTAAACATGCCATTAGCCAATTTTATCCAATTTTCCCAGCTCGAGGAGTACTCCAGTGGAACCCATTACGACTAATATCAAACATATGGCCTGGGCTCCTACAGCAACACCAGCACAGCACGCTAGGAGCTTCCAGAGACGCCTTTCCTCAGGCCAGGCGTCTGCTGTGGTGTGGTCAATTATCCCCACCAACAGTGTAATTGATAGGGAGGGAAGCTGCTAGCAAATGAAGTGTCAGGATCGATGAAAGCTCTGATCCCTTATCATTTGTTAATAAGTTGTTTCTCCACACGTGTTAATTAGTCGCGTGTCCCCGGTGTGAGCTATGGAAGGGTGGGGGTGTGTGTTTTAATTTTATTTTTGACATGAGCCTATTGTTGTTCATATTGGAAGGGTCCAAGGGGGTGTGTGTTTAATTTTATTTTAGCATTACGTGCATAGACAGACACACACACACACACACACACACACACACACACACACATCCATAATTAAACCAATATGGTGCCTATTGTTGTTCATATTGTCATTGTTTAGTAATACTTTATGTCTTTGAGCACCTAAGATTTTATTTTGGGTCACAGAATATT
>NC_063192.1:16116548-16121548 GCF_017589495.1 Alosa alosa
TGCTTAAAGATGTAAATCCCAAATCCTACTGTCTGTCTGAAACGTCACAAGAGCAGTGAGGAGAGTGGGAGACAGCTTGTGTGGTGATGGGGAAAAGGTGGTGGTGTGTGTGGTGTGTGTGTGTGTGTGTGTGTGTGTGTGTGTGTGTGTGTGTGTAGCGTGTAATGTGTGGTGGTGGTATGTGTATGTGTGTGTGTGTGTGTTGCAGTAGTGGTATGTGTGTGTGTCTTGGTGTGTGTGTATTATGCTTGGCGTGTGTGTGGTATGTGTGTGGTGAAAATTTGTGTTGGTGGGGGGGTGGTGGCCACTCCTCTACAGCTCTTCTTATCGAGTGGCTCAAGTCCCGGTGCTCTCTTCTCCTCTCGTCTGGTCTCGTCTCTGCACTCCTCATCTGGGCTGGTGGTGTTTCCCAGGGAGATGAGAGCCGCTGTGGGATTAACTTTTCACATGGCTGGGAGTCTGCACATGAAAAGAGCTGACAAGCAAACAGCTTTATTAAAAAACAGACAAGAGAGGAGAGAGGCCATGGGGGCAGAGAGAGGAAGGGGGGAAGGGAAAGGGAGGAAGGGAAGGAGGAGGTGGAGGAGGGGATTTTTAGATGGCCAGGTGTCCTGGGATTTCTCCCTTTTCTGTTCCTGTTTTTTGCTCTTGTGTGTAGAATGACCAGATTGTCCTCATCCTTCCCCTCTCTCTTCCTCTCTCTCCATTTCTGTCTCTCATTCCCTCCACCCCCTTCTGTTTCTCTCTCCTTCTCATTCCTGATCCCCTTCTTCCCTCTCTCTCTGTTCTTCATCCCTTTCATTCTCTCTCCTTCTCTCTGTCTCTCTCTTCTTCCCTCTCCTTCCTCTTTATCTGTCTCTCTGCTTCTTCCTCTCTCCCTCTCTCCCTCCATCTCTCTCTCCATCTCTCATGCCTTCCTCCCTTGTTCATCCCTTTCATTTCCTCTCTCTCCTTCTCTCTACCTCTCGCTTCCTCCATCTCTCCTTCTCCTTCTCCCTCCCTCGTTCTCTCCTCTTGCCCTGGTGCCTGTGGCCAGGCTAGATCAGGTGCTCTCCCCCTGCACATAGTCTGCTCAGCACTCTCAGCCAGAGATGGGATTAAAGAAACTGAACACTCACATACCCCTCATACAACTTTTGGTGCAGCGGTGCGTGTGTGTGTGTGTGTGTGTGTGTGTGTGTGTGTGTGTGTGTGTGTGTGTGTGTGTGTGTGTTGTGAGAGAGAGGGACAGTGTGTGTTTGTGTGTGTGTGTGTGTGTGTGTGTGTGTGTGTGTGTGTGTGTGTGTTTTGTGTGTATGTGTGTGCGTGTCTTTGTGTGGGGTCTTTAGTTCACATGCTATTCATTGTTTCCATAGTTCTACATTGATAGTTGTATGGATGTGTTCATATATTTTTTTCTGTGTTTCCCTGTCTGCTCTCTTTCTTTCTCTCCTTATACATCTCTTTCTCTGTTCCTCTCCTCTCTCTCTCCATCTCTCTCCTCTCTCGTCCTCCGTGTGCGATGTGGTGCATATGTTAGCCTTGGCTGCAGTGTCAGTGGGATTTGTACTTTTCTGTTCCTCTCTTCCCTTCTCTCTCTCTCTCTCTCTCTCTCATCCTCCCTGTGTGTGATGTGGTGCACACGGTAGCCTGGGCTGCAGTGTCAGTGGGATAAAATCAAAACAAGCTCTCCGCTGGGATTGGGTTGCTTTTCTGTTCCTCTCTTCCCTTCTCTCTCTCTCTCTCTCTCTCTCTCTCTCTCTCTCTCTCTCAAGCTCTCCGCTGGGATTGGGTTGCTTTTCTGTGCGCCCGTAGCCGGATCAGGAAATCAAGCCATGCTCTGGCGCGGGCACCCAATCCGGCCACTGTGTGTTTGTGTGTTTGTGTGTGTGTGTGTGTGTGTGTGTGTGTGTGTGTGTGTGTGTGTGGCGTGGGCACCCAATCCGGCCACCCCTGGCCTGGCCTTGTGCCTTGGTGGCGAGGCAGAGTCACGCCCGGTAACCTGGTGTTCCCTACTTGAGTGCACACACTCCGCAGCTGCAAGCCCGACAAATTGTTCTGCCCCGGGAGCCTGTGCCACACACAGACACACACACACAGAAGCACACACACAATCTCTCTCCCACACATTAACACATGCATTCACTACTCTCTGTTTTCTCTCTCTCTCTGTCTCTCTTTCTCTCAAACACACACACACACACACACACAGAGGAGGTAAACAGGAACTTAGCTATTCTTTCCTTTATCGCTTCCTCAGAAATGAATCCTGGGTATTTTCTTCAGAGGAGGAAGCCCATATTGAATTAGAAATTAGATTATGCTGTCATTTATACCCACACTGCCTGCTTGCACTATCTGTGAAATTGTTTCAGAAACAAATGTATAGGAAGTTTTAAATTTTGCTTATCAAGCCATATTACACGGGCTATTATGCCTGTGGAGGAAATGATGTGGACTTATTTCAATGGTACCGTTAGCCAGAAGAATGTAGCATATTGGAGGCGTAGTGGAAGCATTGTGACCAGTGGACTGTAGCTTGCTAGTGTATTGTAGGCCATGTGATAGATGGTGCTTTTTAATTGAACATACTTTAGTGTAGTTTTATCCTATGTGCATTTATTTGGGTGAAACGCAAGCAAGTTTCAAACATGTCAACCAAATGTCTGATAGGCTGACTTATTGAGGGATTGTGTACCTTTGTATTGGCATGCTCACACACACACACACACACACACACACACACACACACACACACACACACACACACACACACAGGCTGCCTTTCATTTTTTCTCCCACATTCCTCACCCCCCATCTTCTTTGCTTTGTGTTGTGGAAAAGTGCTAGTTGTTTCTCTCTCTTCTCCTCCTCTCCATCTCTCCGTATTGGTGCTGGAGTCTGTGCCATGCTCCCAAACCCCAGGCTTTAAGGGATTTGTGGTTTTCCAGTACAGGCTAAAGCCAATACACCTACATCAAAAAAATTAATAAAAAACTACAGTCCTTCTCCTCTTTTCCCTCCCTCCCTCTTTGGCCTTCCACCCGCAGTCTTCCTCTCTTGTTGGTTAAAAAAGGGAGACGTTGGCATCACCTTTGTGTGACCGTGCAGTCCACCCATCGCCATGGCGAAGTGCTTTCTACGTTGTTGTTTATGTCCCTGTGAAGGGCAACGGGCTCTTAACCCCGTGTGCAGCGTGGGGCAGTGTAGTGTGTGTGCTCTGGCCTTGATTTGTCTTAATGACTAATGCCGGGGCCTGGACACTCCACAGAGCCCAGACACGGCTGAGAGGCTGGACTTTAGGCTGGGCAGGGGGAGCTGTCCTAGGGCAGAGGGGGAGGCCGGGGTCTGCAGGTTCCTGGTAGGAGAGAAGAGAGAGAGAGAAAGAGAGGGAGAGACAGAAAGAGAGAGAGAAAGAGAGAGAGAGAAGTGTGAAGTGCATTGAAAGGACTTTTTGATACACACACACACATACACAAATTTCACATAGTCTACACACAGTTGCACGGACGAAGGGGGGGGGGGCTTTTCATTGGTGTGCGGGGTTTGGGGGGTAAGAGTAAAGGAAGTGGGGGTCAGCCAGTCATACCACAAACCCAAATCTACTCATCCTGGACCCCCCCCACACTCCAGTAGTCCCCCCCACAGTCCTGCTGAAAGGCTTTAGGGGAGCCCCCTCTCTGGCAGGGCAAATTGAGAGGAAATCTGGCCTTTGTCACGTGCGCTGGAGTGGCAGACTGGCCTTTGTGAGGCGCTTACCTATAGATCAGAGCACACACAATGACCTTGCCCCACCCCACGCGTCTGCAGGGGTCGCTGGGAGGCTGGTGGGGCCAGCAGGTTTAAATGTGTGTGTGTATGTGTACGTGTGTGTTTCTGTGTGTGTGTGTGTGTGTGTGTGTGTGTGTGTGTGCCCTTCATTGTAAGACATTTTTCAATGAATGTGAGTGGGGGAGGGTAGTTTCCGTTCCTCTGCCACAATCATCATCATCATCATCATCTTAGGCCTGTTCTCTCAGGGGATTCCGGCTTGGAGGAGATTTGCCATAATTTCCTCAGCAGAAACACCGTCTGTGTCGCATCATATGGAGAACAGGGGTGCTTGATTAGACCACGCAATGGTGTGTGTTACTGTGTCTTAGTTCAGAGTAGCCTAAGTCGCAGTGACATTCAGACAGTGATGCTAATGAATCTGTGATGGTTTGTGCTTTGCGTCTTTCCCGTTTCTTTTTTTTCCGTTTTTTTTGCCGAGTCATTGTAAGGCTGCATGGTTGCCAGAGGAACAGGAAGTGGGCATTGTTTCTCAGTTGCTAACCGGCAGCTTGTGGTTGTTTTGTCTACAGCTGTGTGTATGTTAGTGTCCAAGTGTCTACGGACATATGAGCTTAGACCCCCACCTTAAGGCTACCTAAGACAACACTACATATGACCCCCCACCTTAAAGGCTACCTAAGACAACACTACATATTACTCTGAAGACATAGAATTTAGTCTTTTGTTATTTTTTATTATTTTATTTAAAATATATGAAAAGAATAGAAATGGTTGTTGATTGCATGGTTTAGATTTTATAGTTAAGCCAAGTACCCTTCCGTTTCCACCCAGAAAGTGACATCATTCACATTCTCTTGCCCCCCACCATGCTATCCTGCCCCATCAGGGGCATTCTCTGCCCCCTGCATTCTATTCTTCTGCCCTTTTCTCTATGTGTTGGATTTTGTCTTTTTTTCTCTGATGGACTGTGCTGTTCTTTCTTCTCTTCATCTCTCTCTCTCTTCTCTCTCTATCATGCTGAAGTGGCAGCAGCTGGCTGCCTGATGATGGACTGGCTCCTAGTCAGCGCTCTCTGCTGCCCCCTCTGGGGTCTGGAGGGACTGCAGGGTGAAGCATGCAGAGCATGAGGGAGAGAGAAATGAGAGAGAGAGGGAGGGAGAGAGAAGGAGGGAGGAGAGAGAGGGAGAGAGAGGGAGAGGAGCATGATGGATGATATGGTGACAGAGGGAGGAGGTGGAGAAGGAAGA
>NC_063192.1:16126548-16129048 GCF_017589495.1 Alosa alosa
GAGAGAGATGGAGGAAGAAAGACAGAAGGAGTCAGAGGGAGCAAAAATACCATGACGGTCACAGAGCAAATTTCTCCATGCCCATACAAGGTATTAAGATGTCTCTGCTCCAGGGTCATCTCTGCCACAGTGGCTGTCCCTTACTCTCTCTCTCTCTCTCTCTCTCTCTCTCTCTCTGTCCCCCTCTCTCTCTCTGTCCCTCTCTCTCTCTTGCTGGGCTGCAGGCCAAGTGGCACAGGGGACAGCTCTGCTAATAAATCATCCTCATCTCAACATCTGCAGGCCCCAAAGGCTACCCCTCACCAGGATGGGTCCTCCTTTCAGTGCCACCCACCTCCCCTCAGACCCCCACCGACATGCACAAAAAAGCCCATTGTCTGCCCCCCCCCCCTCCCCAAGAGTGAAGAAGAGCCTGACAAAAGCAGGCTGAAGCCAAGACTTTGCCTGCCAGGAGAGATGGCTAGAACTCAGCAGGGAAGCTCTCTCTCTTTCTTTCTCTCTCTTTCCCTCTCTCTCTCTCCCTCTCTCCCAGCCTGCTTGTTTTTGTCCCTCTCCACTCTACTACTTTCTCTGCATCCCCCCTCTCTCTCTCCATCTCTGTCCATCCTCTGCTCATCCCCACACTTGTTCTTTATCCCCCATCCCTCCCTCTCTCCCTCCTTCCCTCTCTCCCTCCCTCCCTCTCTCAGGAGGTCATTCAGCTCTGCTGCCCTCTTCATACCAGTCACTTTGAGCAGTACATAAAGACATCAAGCGCTGGAAAAAAAGCCAAAATTGGCAGAAAGAGATATTAGACATGGCTGTCACGGGCATTCTCTGGCCACTTTTCTCCCCAGAGGGCAGTCAGTCTGGAGGAAGAAAGGAAGAGGCACAGAAAGCAGAAAATAGACAAATAAACAGGAACGTCTGAAAAGCCCGGATCAAAAAAAGAATCTTGTCTTGTTGCACATTTTCTCTTACGAATTCTCCGTCTTTGTTGAGGAAAAGTGAAAGTGAGAAAAAAGACCAGAGAAGAATGACAGAAGGTTGGGGGTGTAGAACGTGCAAGTGCCAATTCCAAACAAAGGGCCGGCGAAAGAGCTGAACACAATGAGAAGTGTTTTAAGGTCCACAGGCAGAACAGAAAGCCCAGCTAGAAGATTCCGAAACAGACCCTCGTGCACAGGAGTCGTGGACCAGCCAGCGCAGGGAGCTCACACACACACACACACACACACACACACACACAGACAATTCGACTGGTGAGAGATGCAGGTGCCCCCCACACTCACTGTCTGCTTCCATGGTGATCTGTTCCTGGAAGCATTCCCCATGTTGTCACCCACCACTCTTGACCGTCACTCACACAGACTCTCACACACACACACACACACACACACACACACACACACACACACACACTCAGCCCCCCATCTGGGACGGCCTCTTTGGCTGATGGTGGAGGGTGTTGCGGGCAGCCCCTATGTTTTGTTTTGTTTTTTTCATCAGTCAGTGCCAGTCAGTGGCTCGTCCGTGCCAACCGCGCCGAGCCATGTTGTTTCATCCCCACACATTGCTTCATTTAAATATCAAACGCAGAAGAGAACCTCTCATGATGGACAGAGCACAGAGAGAGGAAAGAAGACGAGAGGAGAAGCGGAGGAAGGGCAGAGACAGAGTGGGAGAAGAAAAATAGAAAGATGCTAAAAAACGCAGGAAAAATGAGGAAGAAAAAGTTCTGTCATTTGCTTTTTGAACGACGAAGTGAGCGGCCATTTTTGAGCTGAACCAGACTTATGTCTGTGTCTGTTAGTGAGTCCCTCGCCCACACACACACAAACACACACACACACACACACACACACACACACACACACACACACACACAATCCTGTCCCAAAGCCTCAATTGCTTCGGAACGAAAATGTTTCCCATTTGTGTGATTATGTAAAATTGCCGTTATGCAAATGTTTTCATTTTTTGTGATTAAGAGGCGCTTAATGTAGAGAGCCATCCCGACGCAGCCCATGATGAATAAGCCAATTAGCCTGCACACCATTTTCCTTTGTTTAGTGCTTTAGCCTTTGCTTATGTAAATGCAGGCTGCGTAATGAATGTAGCTAGAAGGCACAGTGCCGCGTTGTGCAGGGACTTTGGACAGTGGAGGCCTTTCCTTGAAGAGGAGTTGAGAGCTGTGTGTGTGTGTGTGTGTGTGTGTGTGTGTGTGTGTGTGTGTGTGTGTGTGTGTGTGTGTGTGTGTGTGTGTGTGTGTGTCAGTGTGTGTGGAGAGGACCTGAGAGGTGTGAGTGAGTTTGGAAGACAAGGTTTAAATCTGTGTTCAAACTGCTCCTTCAATGCCCCGCCTGCTGTGAGCACTTTCCTGTGGACACACACATACACACTAAGGGGGGCGTCTACACAACGCCGTTTTTTGTGAAACCGGTGAGTTTTTGTTATCGGTTACGGCTTGCGTGTACACAACGCCGACAGTTTAAGAGACTGTAACTGATAGTTTTTGAAA
>NC_063192.1:16134048-16139048 GCF_017589495.1 Alosa alosa
TGTCTGGCGTGCTACCAGACCCCCAGTGAGTGTGTTTTAATGTGGGTCTGAAAGTTCCTCCAGATAAGCCAGATAAGAGGAGCGCATCAGTCAACCCGCTGAGATAGGGCAGCCACACACACACACACACACACACACACACACATACACATACACACACTCACACGTATGCACAGTCTCTCTTGCTGTCTCTGCCCCTCCCGTCACACTACACACACACACACACACACACACACACACACAAGTGTTATCAGAGGCTAATAAAGTAATTTGTGATGAGTCGAAGTTCACACTCAGCAGGCACCTCAAAAAGGCACCTGCTTGCCCCTCGGTGTGCATGTGTGTGTGTGTGTGTGTGTGTGTGTGGGTGTGTGCTGTGTGTGTGTATGTGTATTGTGTGCATGTGTGTGTGGCTCTGCAAAGGGAGTGTATGTAAGCATCTATCTGAGTACCCCCCACTATCAGATGATCAGATGCTCAAAGTCCAGCCAAATTTAAGAAATCTCTCATGTATGTGTGCATTGTGTGTGTGTGTGTGTGTGTGTGTGTGAATGTGTATTAATCCATGCGTGTCCCTGTGTCATTGACTAGTCATTGATAGTCATTGACTAGATGAGATAGTGGTGTTTAAAAAAAACAGAAAAGAGGAAGAGGAGAAGGAAGAGGAAGATGAGAGACATAGTTTGAGTCGGTTGGGAAACATGAACTCATCACCTGCAGGGATGGACTTACCGATCGATACTCACAAATACCGATTTCACGCTGCTATCTCTACGAAAGGCAAAGAAAAACACCTGAAAAGAACAGGGAAGAGTGAGAGAGAAGGAGACAAGGTCGGCCATAAATTAACACGTCGGGAGACGAGAGCAGGATGTTCCGGCTGGGAGGGGCAGTTGTCCCAGGGACGGTCTAATCTGCCCCGCCGGCCCAGGGCAAACAAGACAGCGCAGGGTGAATCAGGAAAGAGAAGCACTTAGCCTGCAGAAAATCAATGACATGAGAGGCATCAATCAACCGCCGGTGACGTTTATTGGGCCTGATCGCATAGGCTCTCACAGAAAAGATAAATACCACTATCTACTAGAGAGAGAGAGAGAGGGAGAGAGAGAGAGAGTCAGAATGACAAGAGTAGAGAGAGATAAACGGGTCGATGAGAAGGAGGAGAGGATCGATGAGAGGATGTGTCTGTTAAACACAGCTTGCCTTGTTCCCCAGGGCCTGGGCTGGGGTTGGGTGACGGGGCAGGTGTGGGTTTGAGGCTCTTAGTCAGACGCTGATTAAAGGCCACAGGTGAGAGGTTGGGTGGACAGGCGTTATGTAAACAGCTCAGTGAGTGACTGTTGGAGGACCGGGAGCTCAATAGGTAATAAGGAGACACACACACACACACACACACACACACACACAACCACACACATAACACACACACACACACACACACACACACACACACACACACACACACACACACACCACACACACACACACACACACACACACACACACACACACACACACACACACACACACACACACACTCACTCACAGAGACACACCTGAGTAAATTCATAAGACCATTGTTCTTCAACCACTGTGCCGGGGCACACTAGTGGGCCGTGAGAGATCATCAGGTGTGCCGCAGAAAATTACCCAAATGTCACTCACTGGTCCAGAAAAACTGTTGCATTGAAGAATTTATAACCACATGCTCTCAGTCTCATTGATTGTATGATTGCACTATTTGTGGTATGCAGGCATTGTACAATGGGGTCCCCATATCCAGTATTCACAGAATCATCACATATCCAGTTCATAACAACAAATAAATTAGATATAGTCACCTACAAATGAAACAGAGGGCGCTTGTTTTATTGAGCAGGTCTTGCATAGAAGCCATAATAAGGCCATATCTGTGTATTAAGTTTTACGCTATGGTATGTTTATTTTTTCTTCACACAGGATGTTAGTGTGCCGTGGGACATTTTAAGTGTCAAAAGTGTGCCGTGGCACAAAAAAGGTTGAAAAACACTGCATAAGACAATACATTTAGAGTAAAGTTAGATTAGAAATACGCCCAATCCAAACTAATCCACATCCATCTCTTATTCTTGGCCTCTATGATTCTTTATTCCCAGCTTGCTTGTTTACAGATTGTTCAGCAAGATGAAAAGCTAGTAATATACCTTCTTTAAGGTATCTATCCAATATAAATAGGCATTATTCCTTTATGCCATTTGATATGTGACCATGATGTGTCACAGTGAAGTTAAAGCAGCATGTGGATAATGTGTGCATGAAGGACAGACTCGCCTATGCACCACCAACCTGACAGGGGGGGGTCTTGGAGAGGTCTTGTGTGTGGGGGTTGGGGAGGTTGGTGGTGGGGGGGGTGGGTGAGGGGTTGCTTACAGTAAACACCGTCTGAACTCTACGCTTCATCTGACGGAGCGTACAGTGGAAAAACATTAGTGCTTCGCTGCGTCTAGCCCTATCTGCCCACAGTATCTTTTGGCTTCAGCCACACGTTTCACTCCAACCTTTTTTTTCCTTTCTTTTTTTTTTGAAGAGGTCTGAGCAGAAAGGCGTAATCTGATTGGCCGGCTCCTGGGGCGGTAGTGTGCACAGAGTGGCGGCCACAGACCATTTGGGTCACACAAACGCGGCTGTGTGTTTATCAGTGCCATCGGGAGTCCGCTCTGCTCAGCGCACCTCTCCCTAATCACGCCATTAAAACTATTACACTCGCCAGTGTGTGTGTGTGTGTGTGTGTGTGTGTCTGTATTTTTGCTTGTGTGCGTGTGTGTGTGTGTGTGTGTGTGTGTGTGTGTGTGTGTGTGTCTGTATTTTTGCTTGTGTGCGTGCGGTGTGTGTGTGTGTGTGTGTGTGTGTGCATCTGTTTGTGTGTGTGTGTATGTTTGTTTTCCTGTCTGTGTTCAACCAGTTGTTGGTTCAATTATCATCAGGCATAATCATTCTCCATTGAACTTGAACAACTCATTCCGAATACAAAAATGCGGCGGTCTCTGATTGCTACCAAGGTTCCCCTCTGTGTTGGAAGATTTTTTCTTTTCTTTATCCCCAACTACCGTAGCCAACATCTGCTGATGCCGAATGTCTTTTCCTGTGTGGGATAGAATTAGAACGGGCCGTGATTAAGTGTGTTGTGAAGGGACACTGGGTAAAAGTGCAGCGGCAGCACTTACTGGCTTTTAGAAGTCAGACTGGCCCTACCTGCCTTCTGAAGAGAGAGAGAGAGAGAGGAGAGAGAGAGAGGAAGAGAGAAAAAAAGAAAAGGAGACTTTTGAATTTTAAAAGCCATTTTATTAAGAAAGTAAAGGGAAGGTGACTTGTACATGGCCTCGACTTGAAATAAATAGCATTAGAATGAAAAACAACGTGGGGCACCTCAGAGTGATTCCACTGCAGTTGCAACGTTCTATTCTGTACGACACTAGAGTGTGGGCGCTTTACGTGTTGATGTCTCTCCTCGTCCAGACAGAGGGCACGAGTGAAGGGAGAGGAGAAAGGGGGAATGAAGAAAGAGATAGAGAGAGAGAGAGGGGAGGAGAGAGAGAGAGAGATTAGACTGGTGTACATGTGAGGAGGGTGGAGGAAGGAGAGATAGTGAAGAGATTAGGGGGAGAAGTCATTAGGAGAGATAGAGAGCAGTTACCCAGTCACCCAGAGCACTGCTGCTGCCACTCTGCTGTCTGAGGCATTAAGAGGCCCTGGGCCCCATCTCTCTCTCTCTCTCTCTCTCCTCCCCGTCTCCTCTCCTCTTCTCTTCTCTCTCCTTTCCTCTCTCTCTCTCTCTCTCTCTCACACTCTCTCTCTCTCTCTCTCTCTCTCTCTCTCTCTCTCTCTCTGTATGTTAAGGTGGGGGTTACAGTCACTGGGGATCCTGCTGGGTTGGTTTTGTGGGTGTTGGTCTACCTAGATGATGTCCCAGTCTTTAGTTCTTTAGTTAGGGAAATACTTGGGTTTGACAGCAGTTGTCTGCTCCTATCCAAGGAATGCTACTGTGATGGGATATGATCAGCAACTTTTCCTGTTGAACCTTGACAGGCTGAAGTTCAGCTGTTTATCTCCTTTCTATGTGTCCCTTCATGTGGCCCATTCAGGACACTAAGAAGAGGGACTTCAGCATGCTATGTGTGAAGGCTAATCATAAGTCTGTGCTGAGAGCGGTAATGGCATAGAGGTGGTCAGTAGTGTTTGGGCTCGCTTTCAGAGGATGTTGGAGGTCCTTTTATAAGGCCCCAATACAGAAGTATATGTCCAATCTACAATGAAGGCTTGTTCATGGTGTCATAGCTACAAACAGACACCAACAGTTATTATTTATGTGGGATTGATTAAACAGTAGACCATTTATTGTAAGAGATTGTTGGGTGGGGGGGGGTATGGGGGGCTGAGGAATTTAGAAGTAATGATTTCTCATCACCTTTATGTTGGGGGCCTACAGTATATAGGTATAACAGTATATTTTTTCATTCTCTGTCTCATACACTCTATTTGCCTGTCTTCCTCTCATTTCCTACTTTTCTCCTCTATTTCTGTCTCTCCCCCTCTCTATCTCTCCCCCCCCTCTCTCTTTCAGCCCCAGACCCTCTCAGTAATCTTTAAGCAGAAAAGAGTGTTGTTGAGGGGGGGGGGTGGAACTGGAGGACTTGCCACCCACCACTCCAGAGAGTGGGAGAGAGGGAGTGATGGAGTAGAGGCTAGTGGAAGAGAGAAAAAGAAAGAGGTAGACACATTCTCAGACCACTCCGTCCCTCCCGTCTCCTCAGCCAGTCTGGACTCAAAGATATGCCCTCAACGTTCCTAATCAAATCTCTCTCTCTTCTTTGGAATGTCTGAGGTTTGCATGATAAAGCACCATATCAGAAAACATATAGACCCAACGAGCAACAGCAAGCCACGTTTACATTGTAGCTGTCAGCACTCTCTCTTGCTTTCTATGCTATTCATTTCTTTCTTTTCCTCTCTCCTCTCTTTTA